>NC_135838.1:17277500-17470000 GCF_029677425.1 Wolffia australiana
TTTAGTTTAAATAATTTGAGGATACTTCAATTCGAGGATTTTCTTGCTAAACAAGGAATATTGTATCAATACTCTTGGGTGCCCATTCTTTATCAATTTCTATGGTATAGCACATAAATGTCTGAATCTCTTGAATGTTTCAATGAGACTCATTTTCTAATCATATTTTCCCATAAATGTCTGAATTCATTCGAAATTATATTTATCATTCTAGTCGAGTTCCATCACCGAATATCAGTGATCATACTTCATACCCGATAGTACTGAAAACCTAGACTTTTCCTTCACGCATTATTCATATCCTTGGCTTTTGCATCCAAACATTCAAGGAAACCAAAATTAAGGCATGCAAAAAAGATATTTATTCTTCTTTAATGACATTATTATCTATGACTATATAATTCCGGATAGTTCACGAATAAAATGGTTCTCGCCTTTGGCCAAAGAAAATTGACCTGTGAGATGCAAGTGGGCGTAAAAGCCAAAGTTGACCCGTGATGGATTAGTTCACAAAAAAAGAACGAGAAAGAGATAGGTAGATATGGATAGATACAGTGAGAGAGATAGATAGATAGATATATATATAGAAAGACATAAAAGAGAGATAGATAAATAGAAAGAGAGATAGACAGATAGAGAGAGAGATAAGAAGACGGATAGATTGGTAGAGAGAGAGAGCAAGAGAGAGAGAGAGAAAGAGAGAGAAAGAAAGAGAGAGACTGAGAGCAAGCGAGAGAGAGAGAGAAAGAGAGAGAAAGGAAACGAGAGAGGAAGAGAGAGTGAGAGCAAGCGAGAGAGAGAGAGAGAGTGAGAGCAAGGGAGAGCGAGAAAGAGAGAGAGAGGAAACGAGAGCGAAAAACGAGAACGGGAGAGAGAGGAAACGAGAGAAAGAGAGAAAATTACGAAATGAGAGATGAAATGAGAGAGGAAATTACGAAATGAGAGAGAAAGAGAGAGAGAGAGGAAACGAGAGAGAAAAAGAGAGAGAGTGAAAGAGAGAGGAAACGATAGAGAAAGAAAGAGAGAGGAAACGAGAGAGAAAAAGAGAGAGTGAAAGTGAGAGGAAACGAGGAAGAAAGAAAGAGAGAGGAAACGAGAGAGAAAAAGAGAGAGTGAAAGTGAGAGGAAACGAGGAAGAAAGAAAGAGAGAGGAAACGAGAGAGAAAGAGAGAGAGAGAGTGAAAGAGAGAGGAAACAAGAGAGGAAGAGAGAGGAAACGAGAGAGAGAGTGAAAGAGAGAAGAAACGAGAGTGAAAGAGAGACAAAGAGAAAGAGAGAGAGGAAATGAGAGAGAAAGAAAGAGAGAGGAAATTACGAAATGAGAGAGAAAGAAAGAGAGAGAGGAAATTACGAAATGAGAGAGAAAGAAAGAGAGAGAGGAAATTACGAAATGAGAGAGAAAGAGAGAGCGAGTGAAAGAGAGAGGAAACGAGAGAGAAAAGACAGAGAGAGAGAAAGAGAGAGGAAACGAGAGAGAAAGAGAGAGGAAACGAGAGAGAAAGAGAGAGAGAGAGTAAAAAGAGAGGAAACGAGAAAGCAAAAGAGAGAGGAAACGAGAAAGAAAAAGAGAGGAAACGAGAGAGAAAAAGAGAGAGGAAAGGAGAGAGAAAAAGAAAGAGTGAAAGAGAGAGGAAACGAGAGAGAGAGAGAGAGTGAAAGAGAGAGGAAACGAGAGAGAGAGAGAGTGAAAGAGAGAGGAAACGAGAGAGAAAAAGGAGTGAAAGAGAGAGAAAACGAGAGAGAGAGAGAGTGAAACCGGTTGGATCAGTCTATTCCGAGTGTCGCACTAGTTCCTAACCCGTACGACGCCGAGATATAAAACGACATGAAATCTTTAACGGGCCTAGGTCGGTCCCTCGTCTACGGCTTAGCCTGCAAGTGGGGTGACTCCAAACCTGTGGCTCCCAAAGAGGCCACCGTTTACCTCCACTCTCGCTCTTCGTTCTATCGATCTCAAGACACCTTACCTTATCGCTCAATCTTTCTAGTTTGTAGAGGCTACAATCCTGATCCTTATCCCTATTGAACCTTATTCCTCCAATTAAAGAAACCTGTATTTCTTTACAAGTTTCTTCAACCCAGAAACTAGCCCTCGCTTGGGGGGACATTCTCCTCCGGTGTCGCAGGAGCTGGGAGAATCAAAGCAACTCAAAACGGCCCGCGCTCCTTGTTCTGATGGCGATGCAACTGGCCGTTCATGGCATCTAGAGAGAGAAGAGAGCGATGGAGGCCGATATTTTGGCAAATCAATCGCAGTTATTTCCTGCTCAGCATCCCCAGTGTGAGACAGACTGATAAGGTAAGCAAGAGAAACAGGGAGACGTAGAGAGAGGGAGATAGAGATTAAATGTAACTCAGCGGTTCCAGTCCTACAAAGGTTGCTCCCATGCTCTTTGAGCTGTCATTTTAGAAGAAATTCTTTTAATAAGGGGGAATTAAGCGAGGTGAATAACGGGGAATGCCGAGCGAGGTAAAACCCAGGATCCGAGAGGGGGAATTCTTATGATGGTGAAAGTTTCGCAAAGGATGGATATCCAGACGGCCCTTTAATAGCTTCGACGACTCAACCACATGTTTCTTCAGATCCGACGTTCCTTCTCGACCCCTTCGTGTGCGACTCTTTCAAAGAGTTTTGCAATTCTTGTACTCTCTCCTCGTTCCCCGCGTCGGCAGCGACGATCGAATCGACTGGGACTTTAACTAAGTTTTTTGGCTCCGCCCGTCTTTCATGGTAGAAGCGAAGAAGGAATTGCGTAGAGGTACTGCTCTTCCATTTCTTCGTCAAGAACTTTCTTTATTTTGAGACAGTGGAACAGTAACCATTCATAAAACGGACTCCTCGGTTGTTCTTCGTCCACATGATTGCAAGTTCTAGGGATTTGGGTAGTCCCGCGTTCCCGCATAGCCCCTCGAATCTCCCCTTTGCCTATTTTTCCGATGCAAAGAACGAGATATCCAGAGAGAAGTCTTCTCTTTCGTATGCAAAATAAACGAAAAAAATGGCATCCTTATTCTGCTCGTCTTCGGCTGTTGATTACCATCAGCAGAAGCACTAGGACTTTCATCGGATAGAGAAAATACTCTAGACTCTTTTCGATCAACCAATGTTCTCATGTTGGTCCCTATTGTTTGATTTTAAAAACCCTATTTTTTTAACACAGGATCAAGACGGGGAGAGGCCTCCGCGATGGAATGAAGTCCATACCATGATAAGAAACCCTAGAGAGAAGGCTCCGTCGACCAAGGAAGAAGAAGCGACTCGGGGCGATGGAACGGCAGCAAGATGGGCCCCCAGCGCGCACCCCGCCGCGCTACACGAAGGGCGCGTGGTGAGAGGCGCGCGCGCCAACGGCGGCAAAGACCGCCACAGCAAGGTCACAACGGCGAGAGGCCTTCGCGATAGAAGAGTACGTCTATCAGTGCAAACGGCAATCCAGCTCTACGATATCCAAGATAGACTGGGACTCAGCCAGCCCAGTAAAGCGGTAGACTGGCTTCTCTCGGCAGCCCAGCACGAGATTGAAAAGCTGCCTCCTTTGCGAGTCCCCCCTGGAAGCTCTCTTCTCTACCAGCCTCCTCACGCTTCACCGCAGCTATCCTCTCTCGACAAGGACGATAATCCTTACCCGGCTTACACCATCATGGAACCGCCGCCGGCGCCGACGTTGTTCTACCGCCAGGGAAGTCTTCCCCCGCCCGCGCCCGCGCCAGCGCCGCCGCTGGGTCTCTCCCATGGCTCGCAGTTCCTGCTGTCAATGTTCTCGCCGTTCAATCCTGGGCCGTCGGATTATGATCCGAGGGGCGGGAACAGCGGCTTCGACGTGGGCTCTTCTTCTTCCTCGCAGGGGCCCAAGCACCGTCATTTTTGAGATTTCTCGTTGCGCCATATTCTTCTCCACAGAAACGCCTCGTCATTTGAGAGAGCACGGATCGTTCTCCGTTGTAGCTCGCCTTCTTGTCTTTCTCTTCATGGATTTTCTCCTCTATCTCTTTGCCTCAGACTTTGTTGTTGTACTCGGATGGCGAATAGAAACGAGACGGACCCATTCCTTCTCCGAATCCTGAACTTTCTCTTTCTTTCCCCCTCTGTCTCTCTGTCTCTGTCTCTGTCTCTCTCTCTCTCTCTCTCTCTCTCTCTCTCTCTCTCTCTCTCTCTCTCTCCAGCAGGCCTTCTGCGTTCTGTCGGCGGCGGTAGCGGCGTTGGGGCTATAAATGTGGGTATAACGGGCGATGGCCCGGAAAAACGCAGAAGAGCAGGGCTTCTCACCTTGGTCCCCGTCGAGAAGCTGGTCCTGTTCTCTTTCTCTTTTCACTAACTCCCATCTTGTGCCCTTCCGAACAAAGCTCGCAAGCTTTCTCTCTTCGTCTTCTATCTACCCAAAGATCTCTCTGCCTCTCTCTCTAAATGGATCCTCTAGTTTTCCGTCTTTAAGTGGAAGTGGATAAATTCAGTCTGACCTTTCGTTAACACCTCAGCTCTGTCATGAATAGGGAGCGTTTGATCGTACCCAGACAGCAGCCCTCTGTCGCGGATCAGCGAGTGCAGTCGACGATGGTGCTCATGTAAATAAATGTATGCTCTTGATGTCGAAAGAGACGTGCTGGTCCCAGAACTGCACTGGCTTCTTCTCACATCACTCCAAATTTTTAGTTGGATCCCTTCGATATCTCCCTCTTAAAATCTTTCTACCTCATGTCTTTTCCCTCTCCCGCGTTCTATGTAAAACTTCAAAGCTCCGTTTCCCTGCTCTCTCTCCCGGTCTCTTAGGAAGCTCCTTCAAAGTTACTCTCGAGCTGCAGAAATCATCCTCAAGTGGGGCAATATCGCATGGTATAGGCGCATTGTATCTCAATATTTTGATATTTCTGCTGTTATTCAAAAGAAAGTTTGCCCTAACCACCAATTTTCTCACTATGGACTCATTAAGGAGAGAGAGGAAAGCGTAATGATGAGTAACTTTCCACACTGAAGCCCTTAGGAGTAACTTACCTGTATGGAATTCTCGTTGAAACCCTCAGGGGGAAGAGACGGATAGCAGAAACGAGAGAGAGAAGAGATGAGAGAAGCCCTAAGGCCTGGGAGGGTGAGATAAAAACCAAGCTCAATTAATCATTAAAGTTCCTTACCACATTCATAGGAATTGGAGCCCTCAAGGGAAAATTACATAAAGACCCTAATTGATTTCTCTCAATCTAGTGAAAATTTTCACCGCGAATGGACTGCCGGGAAAACAAGGCTCTCTTCTTATTGATTCCCAAAGAGAACATAGGAAACAAAATATTGAGAGGGGTTGGAGAAAAGAACAACTGCAGTTCTCATTCATAAAAAATATGCACTTTGATAGTACATGTTTTCTATACAAATTCTCAGAGCACCTTTAGGAAGAAACCTTTCAAATAGATTCTGAATATATGGAATAGGAAACTTCTGAATCGCTTGAAAAGTTGCAAACTCCAATATGACTTTTCAAAGGTAACTGCCATTTGTAACTGATAAGCCGAAAGTAGGGGTGAAAATTACGCAAATTTTTAGCCCTTGTCGTTGTGAATTTTTGGCTTATGCAATAAAATTTATAAAACTCTACTTAATATGTATAGTGATAAGTATGAGTGTCGTCCAAGGGAGGCAAGTAGGAATTTCAATTTGATTTAATTTTTGGTGTTTTAGATCCTAATTAGAGTGAATTTGATCTTCAATGAGGATCAAGTCACCCTAATTAGGTGAGAATTTAGAGAGGGGGGTAGGAGAGATGGGAAGATTAGAAGAATTAAGAGCTCTAAATTTCCTTCTTTGATCCTAATTAAAGGATCCAAGAAATCATTTAGAGAGGTTGAAAGAGGGTTCTTAAAATGAGTTGGGTTGATTTTTCAGATTGATAATTCAGAACTAAAATGGGGTAAATTGAGACTTCTAAAAATTAAAACTAAATTTTTTAATAATTTTCTTTTGTAATGCAATTGAATGCCCAGGTAAAATTCCTCAATTTCTCCTCTCAATCCTAATCAGGGCTTGTACATGCCGCTCAAGCCAAGCGATTTAGAAGTTCAGACTAGAATGGAGATGAAGAAACAAACAACTTAACCTATTTCATTCAAAATGCACAAAAGTTTGAATACAATGAAAGAAAAAATACCAAAACTGTTGATCCAGGCTGGGACTCCTCTCTGTCTTGCAGCTGTGATGAAGCACCCTCCAGAATGAGCTCCTCTCAAAATTTAGCTTTTATACTTAGGTTATAGGGTAAAATCACCATTTTACCCCGTTTAGTACTTAATATTTATCTATCAATGTAGGCTAGATCTGAATGATCTAACCATACAGATAGAAAGAGGGGATCAAGACGAACAAATCCATAAAAAAATCATCTCAATCGGACTTCAGGATCAAAAGTTATTAATAAATCAATTTTAAACCAATTTAATCCATTGGATTTAAAATTGATTTATTTATTAGTTTCGTTTTTAAACACGCAATGACGTGTCGCTCTCTCATTGGCTGGCGATTTTGAATCCTCCTTTTGCAGAAAAGTCCTTAAAAGCCTGGAATTGCTTTTGACGCCGCCCAAAAGTAATTGCGTATATACTCTCGCGCACTCTCTCTCCTCCGATTTCTCCTAAAACATTAAAAATATATATTAAAAATTGCAATAAAACCCTGAATGATTTTAAATAGGATCTTTACGCCTGCCGTGGCGACCGAGAGCTGTTTTCAGGGTCTTTTTGCAACGAAACGTTGCAAAAAGGCCCCAAAAAGTCTAGAAATTGCATAAATACATTTTTTCTCTTATAAATATGCCCTTTTTTCATAGAATAAATGCATTTCTTCTTGAAATAAATCCCAGAAAATTCCTAAAAATTTGTAAAAAATTCTAGAAAATTCTAGAAAATTCCCTGATTAATTCCCATGTTGATAAATGTCGAAATAAACTTTTGAATGTGCCATTTTCATCCAAAAATAATTATTTCGAGCTTCAATAAATCCTTAAAAATTCATATAATTAACAGAAAATTAGGGAAAAATCAGAAATTACTTGGAAGCATTATTTTTGTGTAAATATATGATAACAACCCAAATTTAAGCCTTTTAAATGCATAAATCATGCTAATAACATGAAATAAAGACCGAAATTAGGGTGTTATCAGTAACTTCCAAATGTCAAGACCAAACTCAACAGACTCCCCTTTAATCTTGATGTCATCCTGAAACAATCCAGAAACTAATGGTTACGAATGTTGCTTGATTTTGACACTGCTCTTTAAATGCAAGCCTTTTGAACTGTTGTGATCCCAGTTGTTATTTTCCTTTGTTCCATTACAGTCAACGATGATCATATCCCTTTGGGGTTGCTTCTCATTGAGTTCGTTGCATTTTATCCATAGATGCTTCTTCTTTGTGATTGATAACTCAAAGTTAAAATTCATCTTGTCTTCAAGATAAACATACTCTACTTTCTAAAAACTCAGCTGCTGAGGAACTTATTTAAAACTATGAAATATGGAGCTATTAGCAGTGATATGGTTGTCAGCTCACATGTCATGAAATCAGATATTATTCTTTGCTACTCCAGCACTTCTTCCTTGGAGCTGAACTCCATCTTATTTTGAAAATGCTAGCAACAATATTTCGTTGTTGTCTCTCCTTGACCATGTTCAGCTGCACTTCTTTCTTCTCATTTTGAAATTCAAATGAAAAATGTTTAAATTTCTGGCAGTATCAACACTTATCAAGAGTAGGGAATGACATGCCCTGGACAGGACGGATACGACATGATGGGATGTATGACGATCGGCATCATAAAAAATGTGACATATAGTTTATCATGTCTCCCATCCCATCACGTATCCCTAGGTTTTGACAAGATTCATCACAATTTTGTCACGTCTTGGGGCCCTCACATCCAATCATCATCCGTCACTGACAGCATCCCCATCACACGGGATGCAATAAAACATAAGAGAAAATAAAAATTATTCAGGTGTATAATCATAATTTAGGTTTAATTATCGTATACTTGTAACATGTTGAAAAAAAACAAGGTTTAGGGCTTTGGGAACCCTCTCTTCCCACTGCCACACATACTCTACACTTTTAAGTATGTTGTTCACTGTTCTGCACATACTTTGGGAATTCAATGGGCTTGAATTTTTTGCTTGTCTCCTACAATCTCTCTCTCTCTCTGTCTCTCTGGGGCTCTATCTTGCTCTCACTCCCTCTGTCCTTTTGTGACTCGATGAGTGATTAATCAAATAGTAGGTGCTAAATGACATACATGAGCGAAATCTTTAACGAATATAAATATTTAAATTTATCATTTAAACATCATTTAACACTTAATTAATGAAGTTGGCCTTAATCAGTAATTGAGTATTTATAGGTATTCTTTTAGACTAACCCCACTTGACTCATAGAGTCAAGTGAATGAATCTCACTTCTCTTTAAGAGTTTTTGACATTTTCAGGCTTAGGTCTCATCTGAGGCTTATTGGGCAAAGGAAAAGAGGTTCAATAAGGCCCAACCATGTTCAATCCAGGAGTGGCCCAGAGTTACAGGTTGCATGACTTTAATGAGCCTTTAATCTCATTAAGGAAAAGTCTTTAAAAAAAGGCAAGCCAAGTGAGCGACCATAATGAGGAGCAATCAGAGGAGTCAAGCCTAATTGGAGGACACCTCTTCACCAGGATTGAGGCTGCAGAAAAGATGTGGACCAAGGGTCATTATTTCTCTCTCTTCCCTATATAAACCCTCACAATCCAATGTGATACTGACTCTTGTTTCAATCAAAATCCAAGATTTAGTGGCATATGTGCAATTGTTCTTGAGTCCTCTTACCTTTAGTGAGAGTTGGGTAGAGTAGGGGCATTCCAGAGCAAGAGCTTGATGGGGGACCATCTCGCCACCGACATGGAAAGACGTCAGCAACCTCATGGAGCAGCACGAGCTGATGCCTACGACCCATCGTTTAAGTATTCTGCTTAATGACACGTCAACGAGTATCTTTTATTTTCTCATTTATTTTGAATGTAATTTCTTTTCGAATTATGGACAGGCCTATCTGTGTTCTGGGCCTCGTCCTTTTGAACCATTCATCATTCAGTTGTTTTGGGAAGGCCGCTCGTCAAGAGACAGTTCCTTCTCGTTATGGCCGATTGGGCATGGCTTCGACCCTATGTAAAGGCCGACATGCCCAAGAGGACACTTTGGAGTTGAATTTGAATTTGAAAGGTTTCTTCATTTTTGGCTCCCACCTTTCCTCCCTTTGGGAGATTTCATCACTTTCCTATAGTAGATCCACTAGGCGTCCAAGCCACGTCGAATCTCCGTGGAGGAACCGTCGCCGACACCCCTTAGACATTCTTGAAGCCGTTCTCCAAGAAACCCATTGTCGGGTTGTTTTGGGTTCAAGAAAGCTCCAAGAATCCTCTTCTTGGAGTCATTCCTGTGACTCAAGTGTCACCGCCGTCGTCGCCGCCGCCGCCATCGCCGCCACCATCGCCGCCACCACCATTGCTGCCACTGCCATTTACTCCGCGGTCGCCGCTTTCTTGAAGTCGATCTTCAAGAAACCCTCATCTTGGGTTGTTTGAGTCCAAGAACGCGCCAAGAAAGCAACTTCTTGGCCAAATCTTGTGAGTTCCCTCATTGCCACTGCCGCCGCCATTGCCGCCGCCCACGTCGACTCTTCGAATGACGGGCTTCGCCCTCAGGTTCTACCTCTTCCCCTACATTTGCAGTTCGTTTTCTTTCTACAGTATTGTTGAAATGCTTTACCATTGCCTCTGAGAGTATTGCTGTTGATTAGAAGATAGCCACCATTTGTGAGAGATAGGATTTTCTTCTTGGTAAGTCGCTAGTCAATTACCGTGAAGGATTGGACGCCGTTGGGTAATTAATTTTACCCCTCATTTTTGAGGCAACTAATTGGTCCAAAGGGATGTTGAGAAGTCCGATTGTGATCCAATCAAACTTCATCAACTTAATTGATCATACAAATTGAACAGTTTTTTCTCGTACTTGTCATTGAATTTAAAAGATTGTATCATATTATTCTCGCATCATTGTGCACACTCGTTCACTCCTGTGTTGTAACACTAGCCGTCGGATCCCGGCGCTCATCGTGTTACATCAGAGCTGCTGGAGAAGTGGAAGAGTCTTGATCACCTTAGGCCTTGGCGGGCGTGAAAAAGAGGTTCAATCACTACTTCTTCCCCTCATCCCTATCTGTTTACCTTTGTTTGCAGGCTAGTCTTGGAGCAGCTAGCCAACATCCAGACGGATCCAACACCTCCAACATCTAGACGGTTAAATTTGTTTTATTTTATTTTATTTTAGATTTAAAATAATTCCATAAAAATCTTAAAAATTCTCAAAAATCATACTTTGTCTAATATTTAATTCTAGGATTAATTTTGATGTGGATAAAATTTCATAATTATAATTTTAGTAAATCTAGTTACTTTTCTTTATATGTAATAAATTATAAGTATGAAACAAACTTATAGAAATCTTCCAAAAAAATATTTTAAACTGAAAATTCACTAACTATTACTTTGCTCTCTAAGGATTGACCCTTACTTTCCATAGGATAGTAAGGTTTATAAATATTTTTGTCTTAATTCAGATTACCTAAACGACTATAATTAGTGATCACTTTATCACTAATACACACCAAAATCTGAGTTATCAATGAGTACCTTCGCTCATGATCCTCTTTTGTTCTCTATATCAGTCTCTCACTTAGTTCAGAGTCTTATCTCTGACTCTCTTTATCTCTCTCTTGGTCTCTTTCTTTTCCTCTCTCTATTTTTCTTTCTTTCCTTCTCTCTCTCTCTCTCTTGATCTCTCTCAGCCTGTCTTTCTCTTAGTCTCTGATACTCTCTTTCAGTCTCTTGGTGTCTCTCTCTCACACACACTCTCTCTCTCTTTCTGTTGCCCATCTATGTTTTTCTTGGTCTCTTTCTTGATGTCTCTATTGCTCTCTCTCTTTTGCTCTCAGTCTCATTCTTGATCTCTCTCTCTCTCATTTTTTGTTCTCAATCTATTTTTCTCCCGGTCTCTTTCTTGATATCTCTCTATCATTCTCTCTTTTGTTCTAAGTCTCTCTCTCTCTCTCTCTCTTTTGCTTTTTCTCTCAGTCAGTCAGTCAGCCTGTCTCTCTCTCTCTCTCTCTCAGTCTTTCTCTCAATGAGCATCTCCCGCTCTCTTTTGCTCTTAGTCTCTTTGTGAGTGTCACTCTCTCTCTCCCTCTTTCTCTCTCGATCACTCTCTCTCCCTCTCTCGCTGTGCCATAGCTTGAGCAGGTGTCGCTTCTCTAGCTGCTAATTGATGAATTTTGTTAATGACTTGCTACTGTATCTGCGACCCTTGGGAGCTGAAGACATGAGAGTCATGAGGTCATATATTTTTTTATTGCCAAATATTTACACCTTGTTTTCAAGTGTAAATGTAAGCCATAAGTTTTTTAGTTATCTAAATGATCATAATTACTTAGTTATTGTCTAAGTGTAATTATTTTATTAGTTGATGAGGCTATGTAATCCATAATCCTCCATTTGACATGGGGAGGGGAGTGGATCACAAACGAGTGTGTTAGACTGTGGTATCAGTGACAAGTGAGAGGTGGCTGGTCATTCAGTGATAATGTTGACGGTGTGGGGTGTCATGGTGTAGTTGACGTCTTGATGAGTGTGGGGGACCACATGTATCACTGATGAGGCTGGGGGGACTGATCATGTCATGAAACGGATAAGGTGCTCCTATGTTGACCTTGTCATCAGGGATGTTGTCGTTTGATCGAGAGCCGTGTTACGGGCATCGGAGCATCGACTGAGTGATGTGTGCAATACATGAAGACATGCAAAGATCTCTAACAAATGAATCCTAACTTGATTTTTTAGATTATCGAACAAAACACAACATTAACATGATATTAAATATTTCATCAGAGAAGCGAGATGTCATTGATTTCATGGGTTCATAAATATTTGATATGATAGATAAAAACATGAGAGTGTCTCGAGATGAGCGGAAAATATTTTCATGGGTTCAGAAATATTTGAAAAATATGTTAATAACTCAAGGATAGTGAGAGTCATATAAGTCCACATTCTTAAGATGTTGATGAGTCATGTTGATATTGTGATAGAAAGGTATGTTGTCACGTTGATCTGGCAAGTCAATTACTTGTTAAGCCGCGTTGATCTTGCAAGCTTGCCAGAGTATGGGACGATGATATCAAAGAGTTATGCAACCACTACACTGGCCATGCTTGATACTTTCAACAAGGGGTCATCCTTGGATCCTTGCATCAACAATGGTGTTTTGGTATTTGTGCGATGACTAGTAACCCTTCATGAGGATCTATATCCAGCCTCAAATGATCATAAAGATGAATGATGTTTCATCAAACTCATCAATGGAGTTCCCCCCTAGAAAAAGGGACTAATGAGTCCCCATCCCAACTGATGAATTGGAAACTTAGCTCCAATCATCAGAGAGGAAGGATACTGAGACATCACTGGATGGTGGGCTTACATAGGCACATATAGTTTCCCTCAACACTTGAACAAAAAATTCTTTATGTTTGTGAAAGTAGTGGCCAATGGAGCATTTATTCTCTCAAAAGGGTGCACCGTATTACAGAAAACATTGGGCTTCTTGTCACCGTGAAGTGTTGGTTCCATGTCAAGAGTGCAAAACTTTGTGATAGCGAAGTCGAAAGGTGGGTTTCTTATAATGACGGGTAGTGTGAGGTAACAATTATTATCTTTAACTTTCACATCACTCCATACATTTAATTATTTTTTACTAACCCATTCTTGGTTTTTGAAAATAGTATGTGCTTCACGTTGCAAGCTGGGGGTGAGCAAATGTACCATTTGATTGGTTTTCCATTGGAATAGTTCATACCACATGGAAAATCTAGCTATTGATAACACATTATATTAATATAGTAATATGAGAATATTTACATATTTATTTGTGTTAAATTAGTTATATATGCATGTTATCAAGCCTCAAATGATTAAATCCAGTTTTAGAATGATGATATATTCTGAATAATAATAATTTTTAAGTCATAATAAAGATATAATTTTTCTAGGTCAATATATAAACCCTAGTATTTATATTTAATTTAATATTAATTATAAAATATTTCTGGGTTTTATTTCCTCCATGACATGTGTCATCATTTGATTCGTCAAACGTCGACAAGCTGATGCATATTGTTATTAAAAATGAAACTGTTATGACATTTATTACTTAAGGTCTTTGTTTACTACAGATCATGACATGGAGAAATAGAAAAAAGGAGGTATTTTTTCACAATAAATGTGCATGTGGACCAAGGCCAATGAATCTTAAAAAAAAAATTAAATGATTTGAAAAGTCAATAAGGACTACGCGACTAATGTGTTAAAGACACATGGCACCACGTGTATACATGGCATTCACATATACCTGTGGCACACATGTGGCCTTTGCTTTTATTATTATTATTATTATATTCAATAATGTTATCCTTTTAGTTTTGTCTTTTTTAGAAAGTGACTCATAGTGCAATGCGATCCATCAATTGAGAGTGATGTGGGCAATCTGAGCCAATGATTGCATTTAATCAAATGATGAAGACAAACCCCTAAACATGCCATCATGTGGCTGACGAGGATGAGAAAAAGAATCTTTGGATTACATCAGTGACTAGGAATCATCCAACTTTAGGGCTCAATACCAGATGATCCAGAAGTCCAATCAAGCAAAACAATTTTGGGGCAGCTTATTCTCTTTGCCCTTTATTGAGACCTCGATCTTTGTAAAAAACATCTTTAAATTCACTTCCTCCTAAAGAGGCAGACTGAAAGAGAGCGAGGCTTTGAAGGTCCTTCAAGGGTGTTCTTGGTGTCTTGAAATCTTCGAGAAGCTCAATAGAGAAAGGGGGAGGCTGATCTGTATCAGTAGACGCCTTGATCCTTGAAGAACATAAGGATCTAAGGTTAGTATCTTCCTTAAAATTGATCTCACTTCAGCACATTCCCTTAGAATAGATCACATCCATTTCATTATCGCCACCACAATAACCCATCGCCATTCATTGTCATCTACCAACTACGTCACATGTCATCTACACCATTATGATTTCTCTGATGTTCACTCTCTATTTAGGTAATAAAAACTTAACAAATATCTTCCTTTTACCTCATCTCTCATTAATCTCTATCTTTATCTCTATATCCATCTTTATCTCTATCTCTATGACTATCTCTATCGCTATCTCTATCTCAATCTGTATCTATATCTATATATCTATCTCTATCTCTATCACTATCTTAATCTTTATATCTATCTCTATCTCAACATCTATCTCTATCTCTATCTCTATCTCTATAAATCTATCCATATCTCTATCTCAATCTCTATCTCTATCTGTCTCTGTATCTGTATCTGTATCTGTATCTGTATCGCTATCTCTATCTCTATCTCTATCTCTATCTCTATCTCTATCTCTATATCTATCTCTTCCTTTATCTCATCCTCTATCTATATCTCTATCTCCATCTCTATCTCTATATCTATCTCTATCTCTATCTCTATCTCTATCTCTATCTCCATCTCTATCTCTATCTCTATTTTTATCTCTATCTCTATCTCTATTTTTATCTCTATCTCTATCGCTATCTCTATCTCCATCTGTATCTGTATCTCTATCTCTATCTCTATCTCTATCTCTATCTCTATCTCTATCTCTATCTCTATCTCTTCCTTTATCTCTTCCTCTATCTATATCTCTATCTCTATCTCTATCTCTATCTCTATCTCTATCTCTCTCTCTATCTCTATCTCTATCACTATCTCTTCCTTTATCTCTTCCTCTATCTATATCTCTATCTCTATCTCTATCTCTATCTCTATCTCTATCTCTATCTCTATCTCTATCTCTATCTCTATCTCTATCTCTATCTCTATCTCTATCTCTATCTCTATCTCTATCTCTATCTCTATCTCTATCTCTATCTCTATCTCTATCTCTATCTCTATCTCTATCTCTATCTCTATCTATATCTCTATCTCTATCACTATCTTAAACTCTATATCTGTATCTATATCTATATCTATATCTATCTTTATCATTATCTCCACATCTATCTCTATCTCTATCTCTATCATTATCTTCACATCTATCTCTATCTCTATCTCTATCATTATCTCTACATCTATCTCTATCTCTATCTCTATCTATATCTCTATCTATATCTCTATCTCTGTCCCTATCTCTATCTCTATCTCTATCTCTGTCCCTATCTTTATCTCTAGCTCTATCTCTATCTCTATCTCTATCTCTATCACTATCTTAATCTCTATATCTGTATCTATCTCTATCTCTAATTCGACATCTATCTATATCTCTATCATTATCTCTACATCTATCTCTATCTCTATTTATATCTCTATCTATAACTCTATCTCTGTCCCTATCTTTATCTCTATCTCTGTCCCTATGTTTATCTCTATCTCTATCTCTATCTCTATCTTTATCTCTATCTCTATCTTTATCTCTATCTCTATTTTTATCTCAATCTCTATCTCTATGTCTCTCTATCTCTATCTCTCTCTATATCTCTACATCTATCTCAATTTTTATCTCTATCTATATTTTTATCTCTATCTCTATCTCTATCTTTATCTCTATCTCTATCTTTATCTCTATCTCTATTTTATCTCTATCTCTTTCTCTATGTGTATCTCTGTCCCTATCTTTATCTCTATCGTACCTCTATCTCTATCTCTATTTTTATCTCTATCTCTATCTCAATCTCTATCTCAATCTCTATATCTATCTCTAGCTCTATCTCTATCTCTATCTCTATTTATATCTCTATCTATATCTCTGTCTTTCTCTATATTTGTTTTTTGATTTCTCTCTCTCTCTCTCTCTATCTCCATTTCTATCTCTACCTCTAGTTCTATCTGTAGCTCTATATCTATCTCTCTCTGTATCTCTACCTCTATCTGAATCTCTGTCTCTATCTCTACCCCTATCTCTATCCCTACCTCTATCTCTCTCTCTATCTCGATATCTATCTCTATCTCTACTTTATCTCTATCTGTACCTCTATCTTAATCTCTATCTCATTGTCTATCTCTATCTCTGTCTCTATCTTTATCTCTATCTTTATCTTTATCTCTATCTCTATCTCTATCTCTATCTCTATCTCTATCTCTATCTCTATCTCTATCTCTATCTCTATCTCTATCTCTATTTTTATCTCTATCTCTATCTCTATTTTTATCTCTATCTCTATCGCTATCTCTATCTCCATCTGTATCTGTATCTCTATCTCTTTCTCGATCTCTATCTCTATCTCTATGTCGATCTCTATCTCCATCTCTTTTTACTGCCTCTATCTCTATCTTTATCTTTGTCTGTATCTCTATTTCTTCGTCTATCTCTATCTCTTTCTCTATCTCAATCTATATCTCTATCTCTATCTCTATTAGTATATCTATCTCTATCTCTATCTATGTGTCTTTCTCCATCTCTATCTCTGATGCGACACGCCTGTAGCCGACACCGGTCGGCGCGTGTTGCAACACACCGGCATGTGAAGTTAATGTAATGAACAGGCAATGATGAGAATGATGCACTTAATGTAATAAACATGAGAAACACTAGACCGCCATTAACATGGGAATTGGCTCTTCTGGTTCGTCGGGCGGGCTAGTAAGGGCCAAGCACCCCGAACTCGGATGACTGACTCGAGTCCTCCGGATGGGGTTTCCCCGGTCAGGGTTGAAGCCTTCACTCAGATGTTAGTTAGGGGTGACTAATTCGCTACGGAGTGCTCCCATCTCAAAGGGTCTCTAGAAACTACCCAACCCAGCTAGCCAACGAGGGAGGAGGGGAGGGGCATGGGGAAACGGGAAAATGGCTCAGACGTAATCGGCACAAGGAGAAAGATAATGACACCAAAATAAGGGAAGAAAGTTGCGGGCTGACCTGGTGACTAGGTCACTGCAGTCGTAGTGCGAGGCGAGTCCGCGTTTGAGGGGGGGGCTCAACCCTTTGACGTCGTCCCATGACGATGGGTGGGGTAGAGCTCGGCGCATCTTCCCGGTGGCCAGGGCAGCGACCAGCATTGACCAGGCTGGTCTAGGAGATCAGCGTCGTCCCACGGCGAGGGGCGGGGCGGAAGAGGTCAGCGTTGGCCTCTTGGTGGGCAGACCGACGGCAAGCAGCGACAAATCTGACCCTGAGGGGTGCCGATTGTGGCAGAATGCCCTTCAACAGAGTCCAAGAGAATTGGGGAACTGATAAGCCGAAAAATCACGTAAGATTATGTGGTCGTTGCGCTTTTTAGACTTATGCAATAAATTTATAATTCCCTTAATTACTAAATAAGAATATAGAGCAAGCAAGGGGTCGATCCACAAGGAGGCAACAATTCAGAATTTTCAAACAATTTTTATGAATCAAGTCAAGTAATTTTGAATTTTGCAATATTTAATTCAATTAATATTAAATAATATTCTTAAAATAATCAAAATTAAGTAAAACTTAATTTTGATTTCGGTCAGATAATTCCAGATAAGAATATTATTATTATTTTAAGCTCATAAAAATATAAATTATTAATTTCCCAATTTAATAAAATTTATAATAATTTTCAGAATTAAAATTGGGAAATTAATAATCAAGAAAGTGATTTTTGAATTGGAGTTCAAAATGGATGAATTCTCGGTTCAAATTTTATTTTTGGGTTTTTTATATATTAAATTAAATTCCTAAACAATAAAAACCGAAATCTAGAGAGAGAAACAAATCAAATTAACCTAGAGAGAGAAAGTGAAGAAATTGGGGAAAGCCCCAATTTCGACCCTAAATTAAAAATGTAATGAAGCATAAATGTCCTAAAATGATTAAGAATTAATTATCAAAAGTCAGATCTCAAATCCAAATCAAAAAGAAGTGCTGATGCATTCAAAACATGAATCTAGGGCATGTACATTTCGCCCATGCCAAGGCGTTTTCGAATCGTTCTAGAAGATGATCAAATACAATTCAGAAACTTACAAATTTGATAAAGAGATCCAGATCTGACGACTTCCAGAATGCCTCCTGTGTCCTTCCTGGCCAATTGCTTGGGGAGAGCCTCCAAAAAGTGAATTTTGCCTTTTTTCTGACCTCTATTTAAAGATCCAACCGTCCAGATTGTAGAGGAGGAAAAGACGAACCTGCCCTCAAAATTTCAGCCCAATCGGAGTTGTAGATCTCAAGATATCGCAGTTTTAGTGAGATCAAATGTGGGCCGTTGGATCTCTTTTATTTTCTCTAAAAAATTGGAATTTCCTATTGGCTGGGCTTGATTTTCTCGCTTTCTGTGTTTCGGGACACGTGCACCCTCGTTGTCCGCGTCGGCCGCACTTTTTCGCTGCTTTTTAAGAAAACAAAAAAGGACAAAATAGTGCTTTTTTCGCTTGGTTAGAAGAGAGAGAGAGAAAAAGAAAAAAAATTATTGTTTTAAATAAACGCCAATGATCGGCGTCGATTTCCGCCTTTGTTTTCTCTCTCCTCTCTAGCCGCTCTTTCTGACTTTTCAAATCTCTCTCCTCCTATTAAATATCTTTTCTTCTCTCTCCTCTCTAGCCGCTCTACTCTCTCTCCTCTCTCTTCCGCTTTTCTCTCTCTCTCTCTTTAATCACTCTATTTGACTTTTCCTATCTCTCTCCTCTCTTCTCTCCTTATTTAATTAATATATCCCTTCATTCGCCCGAATTTCGGGCGAATGACGTGGATATTCATTTTAAATGCATTTAAAATGCAAAATAAATAATCAATATATTATTTAATTAAATAAAAATCATTTCTTGCCTAAATAATGGTCAGAAAAATTCAGAAAAATTCATAAAAATATGGGAAAAATTCATAAAAATCAGGAGATGATTTACTGACCTTAAACCAAGCAAATAAAATCATGTAAAAATATTTCTTCACTGAAACAATGTCAAAAGGCAAGTTTAATATTTAGTTCGAGATTTATTAGTACGGGGATGAATCAGTGAATTTTCTAGGATTTTTTAAGATGTTATTGGATTTTCTGAGATTTATTTGAGGAAGAAATGCATTTTTTCTAAGAAAAAAAGATATTTATATAAGAAAAAAATGAGTATGAAAGATTATTTTTGATCTTTGAAGGGCTTTTCATAAATTTTTATCGCAATGAGGCCCTCAAAAACAGCTCTCGGTCGTGGTTGCAGGCGTAACGATATTATTTAAATTATTCTAGGGTTTTATTGCAATTATATAATAGTTGTTTTAATGTTTTTAGGAAAAAAACCAGAGGAGAGAGAATGCGCAAGGGGTATATACACAATTATTTTTGGGCGGCATCGGGCGGCAATTTTACGTTTTAAAAAGGATTCATATGTAAAATGACAGGGCGACCCTCGTTGGCGACGACGTGGCCTCATCACAGCTGTCAAATGAGAATCCAACGGCGGGTAGTGATAGCGGCCACTAGGCGGTAAGTTTACCGCCTGTGCGGTGCATACAAAGCGCATGCACGGGCGGTGACGTGGCGAGCTGCGAGTGGATATCACAGTGAACAAATGCACCTTAGGTGCTTGGCGAAATTTACGACGCTGATTTTTCTCACCTTTTCTCTTTCTTTTTTATTTTCGCCCGGGGGTACGTGGTGCAACGAGAATGCACCCGCCTGAAGAAGTTGAAAGGTCGCCGCCAATGAGAGGACAACACCTCAGCAAGCGGTTAAAAGAAAAAAATAATAAATAAATGATTTAAATCCAATGGCTAATACTGGTTTAAATTCATTTATTCATAACTTTTGATCCAGAAGTCCGATTGAGATGAATTTTTTATGGATTTGCTCATCTTGATCCCATCTTTCTATTTGTATGGTTGGATCATTGAGGTCTGCCTATATTGATAGATAAAAATTAATTACTAATTAGGGGTAAAATGGTAATTTTTACCATTTTACCTAGGTATAAAAGCCGAATTTCGAGTGGAGGGGGTCTTTCTGGATGGTTCTCTATCACCTCTGGAAGACAGAGAGGAGTCCCAATCCAGATCAACCTGTTTGGTACCTTTCCCTTCATTGTATTTAAATTTTTGATGCATTTTGGATGAAGTTAGTTTAATTTCTTGATTGTTCTTCTTGATTCTGGTCTGAACCTCTAAATCACTTAGCTTGAGTGGCATGTAAAAGCCCTGATTAGGATTGAGAGGAGTAATTGAGAGATTTAACTGGGTATTCAAGTGCATTTCAAAAGAAAACTATAAAAAAATTTAAATTCTAGGTTATTACAATTTCTTTTTCATTATTATCTAATAGTGTAGTTAGTTCTGAATTATCAAACCTACAAAAACCAACCAACCAAATCAAAATTTTCTTCTTAATCCCTCTATTTGAATTCTTTGATCCTTTCATTTGGATCAATTAATTCAAGTTAGAGCTCCCTTACTTCTTCTACTCTTCTCATCTCTTCTACCTCCCTCTCTAAATTCCTTGTCTAATTAGGTTGATTTGATCTTCATTGAAGATCAAATTAATCCTAATTAGGGTTGAGTTATCGAAAAAATCATCAAATTGAACTCCTTACTAGCCTCCCTTGGACGATACCTCTACTCATCATTGTACCTCTTAAGTGAGGTTTTATAAATCTTTTTGTATAAGCTACAATTGACAACGACAAGGGTTTAAAATTGCATAAAATTTACCCCTATTTTTGGCATATCATCTATCTTTATCACTATCTCTATCTCTATCTCTATCTCTATCTATATCTCTATCTCTATCTTTACCTCTATTTCTATCTCTATCTCTTTCTCTATATCTATATCTATCTCTTTCTCTAGCCGTATCTTTATGCGTATGCATATCTCTATCTCCATCTCTATTTCTATCTCTACCTCTGTGTCTATTTCTATCGTTATATCTATCTTTATCTGTACCTCTATCTCTATCTCTATCCCTATCTTTATCTCTATCTCAGTCCCTATCTCTATCTCTATCTCTCTCTATCTCTATCTCTATCTATATCTCTAACTCTATTTCTATCTCTATCTCTACCTCCATCTCTATCTCTATCTCTAACTCTATCTCTAACTCTATCTCTATCTCTATCTCTATCTCTATCTCTATCTCTATCTCTATCTCTATCTCTATCTCTATCTCTATCTCTATCTCTATCTCTATCTCTATCTCTATCTCTATCTCTATCTCTATCTCTATCTCTATCTCTATCTCTATCTCTATCTCTATCTCTATCTCTATCTCTATCTCTATCTCTATCTCTATCTCTATCTCTATCTCTATCTCTTCCTTTATCTCTTCCTCTATCTATATCTCTATCTCCATCTCTATCTCTATCTCTATCTCTATCTCTATCTCTATCTCTATCTCTATCTCTATCTCTATCTCTATCTCTATCTCTATCTCTATCTCTATCTCTATCTCTATCTCTTCCTTTATCTCTTCCTCTATCTATATCTCTATCTCCATCTCTATCTCTATCTCAGTCCCTATCTCTATCTCAGTCCCTATCTCTATCTCTATCTCTATCTCTATCTCTATCTCTATCTCTATCTCTATCTCTATCTCTATCTTTGTCTCTATCTCTATCTTTTTCTCCACCATTATCTCTATCTTTATCTCTATTTTTATCTTTATCTCTGTCTCTATCTTTATCTTTATCTGTATGTTTATCTCACTCTCGATCTCTTTATATGTCTTTCTATATATCTCTATCTTTATCCCTATCTGTATTTCTATCTCTATCTCTATATCTTTCTTTATCTCTATCTCTATCTCTATCTCCATTTTTCTCTCTTTCAATATCGTTATCTCTATCTCTATTTCTATCTTTATCTCTATCTCTATCTTTATCTTTATATAGATCTCTAAATTTATATCTGTCCCGATGTCTATTTCTATCTTTACATCTATCTCTATCTCTATCTTTATCTCTATTTCTATCTCTATCTTTATCTGTATCTCTATTTGTATCTCTATCTTTTATCTTTATTTCTATTTTTATCTCTATCGCTATCTCTATGTCTATCGCTTTGTCTATCGCTATCTCTATCTCTGTCTCTATCTTTGTCTCTTTCTCTCTCTCTTTATCTTTATCCCCATCTCTATCTCGATCTTGATCTCTATCTCAAACTCTATCCCTATCTATATCTCTAACTCTATCTCTATCTCTATCTCATTTTCTATTTATATCACTATCTCTATCTCTATCTCTATTTCTATCTCTATCTCTATCTCTATTTTTATCTCTATCGCTATCACTATCTTTATCTCTATCTCTATCGCTATCTCTATTTCTATCTCTATCTTTATCGTTGTCTGTATCTTTATCTCTATCTCTATCCCTATCTCTTTCTCTTTCTCTATCTCTGTCTCTACCTCTATCTCTATTTCTATTTCTAATTCTAGCTTGATCGATATCTCTCCCTCTTTATCTTTTTGAATTGTATCTCTATCTCAATGGATATCTGTATCTCTTTCCCAAACTCTTTCTATATCTGTAGCTTCTATCTCTATCTCTATCTCTATCCCCTAGCTCTATTTCTATCTCAATCTCTATCTCTATCTCTATCTCAATCTCTATCTCTATCTCTATCTCTATCTCTATCTCTATCTCTATCTCTATCTCTATCTCTATCTCTATCTCTATCTCTATCTCTATCTCTATCTCTATCTCTATCTCTATCTTTATCTCTATCTCTTTCTCTATCTCTATCTTTATCTCTATCTCTTTCTCTATCTCTATCTCTATCTCTATCTCTATCTCTATCTTTATCTCTATCTCTATCTTTATCTCTATCTCTTTCTCTATCTCTATCTTTTTCTCTATCTAATGTACTATGATGTTGCCAGGATTGACAACTCGTATTTCAGCACAAGAGATAGACTATATTGAGCCTAAAATGATATGGATGCAAGCACAAAATAACTCTTTTGACGAAGAAATAAGGCAACAACTGAAACAAGAAAGATGTGAATCACTAATATTCCGAGAGGAAGATTAGCCCAATCAGACTCTCAACGAGCCGTTAAACCAACAAGATACCCAGATGCAAGGAACTTGTTAGTTCAAATGGTATCCACACTTGGATTCTCATGTGATTAATCTTCTACCCACAAAAATAGCCTAATCACTCGACAAATGGCTATCCTACGTCCAGATATATAGACACGGCAGCGGAACAGGTAGCGGACGATGGCACTGAAGAAATTAATGATACTTACAAGAAGGAGAGACGAGTTGTACCTGGTGTGGTGGAGGAAATTCATAGTTTATCTGCAATGGCGTGCTTGGTGACAAGGTAGTGACGTTCCTCGCTGGAAAGATAGCAGACCAGTCAGCGGCGTAGGAGAACACGGCACGTAAGAGGCACCGGCGGGGAGCGTGGCGATGGAGAGCACTGTGCGGAGGGGCACCGGTTTGGGCAGTGCGGGGGCGCGTGCATGGCGTAGGCGTGCGGCGCAAGGCACACGCGCGAGGCGATGAGCTGCACGGCACTTGGGGGCATGGTGCACAGCACACGGTGCTGGGTAGAGAAGAGCCGCTGCACGGCAAGGGGTGCGCAGGGGGGGGGGGGTTGCGGGCGTGTAGGCACATGCGCGTGGTGTGCGCGCATGCAGTGCGCTTCGGCGCAGGGCGCGGGCATGCAAGGTGCGGGCGTGTGAGGCATTGGCGCATGGATCGCTGATATGCAGGTCACACGCGCATGAGGCGCAGGCGCAACGAGGTCGTGCATTGGAGACGCGGAGGCAGCAGCAAGATGAGGTAGTTGGCAACAGCGGCAGTGAAGGTGGCAGCGGCACTGTAGTGATAGAGGCCGTGGTGGCAGCGGCGAAAGGATGGCGGTGACGTATCTCTAGAATAGTGCCCAGAGCAGGCGATTCTTGAAGATCTTGAAAGAAAATCATTCAAGAAACCAGCTTCTTGGTTGATTTTAGGAACTCAATACGGAGAGGGAACTTGTCGATGGCGATGCAATCCACAGAGTTGCCTCAACGTGGGATGCCGAAGGCGCTCCCGTAACTCCATGTTCTCCACTTGTTGCAGATCTAAAACTTCACTATACTCTGCAACGAACACTATTCAAGGAAAATAAACTTTCAAACTTTTTCAGAATGACACCCGATCTTCCCTTGGGCATGCCTTCCCTTTACAAAGGGAGGGAGGCCGCCAAGTGGCTAACAACGAAGGGAGAAACCATCACGAGACGACGTCTCCCATGACGTACATTACAAAGATGAAAGAAAATAACAAACGAGGCCCAAACACAATGGCCCAATCCGATCATCCAATGAAAATAAAAATACAGAAAAATAGCATGCAACACTTACGGATAAACTTAAGCCGAATACTTGAAATTGGGATTTTGAACATCGACTCGAGCAGCTCAGCGCGGTTGAACTCGTCTCGTGTTGATGTCTTCATGATGGCCCCCCATCATCTTCTCGGGATGGGAAGAACTCGACTCTGGCAAGTGTAGGTTGATGATGTCTTCAATGGGCTGGATCAGGTCTAGACAAAGTCAGTGAAGGTCATCTTTAGTAATCCACGTGTCATCCGATGAAAGTCGTCCCTGCCAATGCACTAAGAAAGTGCGGTCCACTCGTTTCCCTACAGTGTGAATTACCTCCTGCAGTATTGTTTCTATCCGTTCTTGCCGTACAAGAGTAGGGAAGGGAAGTGGGATTTGGTTGCACTCACTCACTTGACTATCAAGTCTAAATTGGCAGTGAGGTTCATTGATCGGTGGCAACGGGTGGTATTGGACTAATTCACTGACATTGAAATTTGAACAGATCCCCCAATTAGGTGGGATACTTACAACATAGGCATTGTTGTTAATTTTATGGGCAATCAAGAAAGGCCCGGCACTACCAGCATGTAGCTTCGTATCAACCCATGGAGAGTGTCCCTTAGGCCCCAATCTGACCATTACTAACTCTCCTTCAGAAAAAGAAATGGATCTTCATCCTGAATCAACATCTGCCTTATATTGCTTGTTAAGAGATGATATGAGAGAATAGATGTTTTCATGCATGTTCCTAATATGCTCAGCAAAATCATATGCATCCTCAAAAATTCTATGATACGAGTCTAATGGTATGAGATCTAAGGCCTTGCGTAGAAGTTGACCATACACGATTTCAAAGGGCACTTTCCCAGTGGTACAGTTCACCAAATAGTTGAAGGCGAACTCCGCGCGAGGTAGCACTTGATCACATGTCGTAATGTTCTCGCCAACAATTCACCTTAACAAGTTGCCAAGCCTCAGATTGACAACTTATCTTTGACCATCCGTTTGTGGATGGTAACCAGTAGAAAACTTTAGTTGGGTTCCCATAAGGACCCAAAGTGTTTTCTAGAATAACTCATAAATCGTACATCATGATCCGAGACACTAGTTTTGGGTACTCCGTGTAATTTGACTATATTATCAACGAAGTACCTTGCAACTCGTGATGCGTTGGCCGTATTAGAGCAAGGCACAGAGTGTGCCATTTCGGAAAATCTGTCTACTACAACCATGATCGAATCGTGGTTGCGCGAGGTCTTGGGTAGACCTAGAACAAAATATATACTGATATCATCCCAAGGTTTTTTTGGGACAGATAGAGGAGTATATAATCTTGTATTTTGCTTGGTTAATTTGGCTGGAGAACGAGTAAGGCATCACAAAATGACTTTTCCTGCATCCTGTTTTAAAGAGGGCCCGCAAAACTGATACTCCAAAGGTTGTATGGTTTTGTTTACTCTGAAATGTCCACTAAGTCCTCCGGTGTATGTTTCCCAAATAAGGAAATCACAGTGTGAAGTGCGAGGAATGCGTAGTCATTTACCGTTGAAAAGGGAGCCATAAGATATGTAATAATCTCGTAGCTCCGTGCTAGCTTTGCTTGTGACAGCATGGAATATCTTTTCGAAATCGGGAGAGGCGGAATAGTTTTCTCATAATTTTTCAAATCCAAGAACTTGGTCCTCAGCATATTCAGGACTAACGGTCGCCTACTCAGTGCATCTGCCAAAGCGTTCTCTTTTCCCTTCTTGTGGCGGATATCAAAAGTAAAATCAAGAAGGTATGCTATCCAGCAAGCATGTCGGTCACTTACCTTCTGTTGGTCATGTAAGTGGTGTAGTGCATTGTGGTCGGAATATAGAACAAACTCCTCGGGGATGATTGCACAAGGGCATTGAACTCTTTATCATAATTATTGTATCTTTTTTGAGTATCGTTCAATTTTTCACTGAAATACTCAATTGGATGCCCTTCTTGGCAAAGGACTCCTCCTATTCAGACGCCAGAGGCATCACAAGCGACCTCAAAAACCTTTGTGAAGTTGGGTAATTTTAATACCGGGAATTTGGTCATAAGTTGTTTTATAAGCTCAAAGGCTTGATTAGTCGCGGGTGTCCATTCTAACTTGTCCTTCCTGATCAGATCGGTAATGGGAGCAGTCACACCACTAAATCCAGGTATAAACCTTCGGTAAAAGGTTGCCAATCCCATAAAGCTTTGGACGTCATGTATGTCCTTTAGCTTGGGCCACGTAGTGATAGCTTTAATCTTAGCCGTATCGACCGCTACACCTTGTGGGGATAATATAAATCCTAAGAAGGAAAATTCTGTAGCAAAAAACTGCATTTTTTTGGGTGTGCATAGAGCTTTTCACAACGTAAAGCGATGCACACCTCTCGCAGGTGTTGGAGGTCTTCACTTTGCGTATACCACAATGTCTTCAAAGTATACGACGACAAACTTTCCTATGAATGGGCGGAGTACTTCATTCATTAGCCGTTGAAAACTACTCGAGGCGTTGGATAGCCCAAATGGCATAACATTCCATTCGAAGAGGCCATTTTTGATTTTGAACGCCATTTTTCATTCGTCTCCTGGCCGAATTCTGACCTGAGGGTATCCACTCTGTAGATCTATCTTCGTGAAGATAGTTTCTCCAACCATCTCATCAAACAGGTCTTGTACTCTTCGGATCATAAAATGGTATTTCACGGTGATTTTGTTGATGGCTCTTGAGTCACAACACATGTACCAAGTCCTATCTTTCTTGGGTTTGAGTAGTGCCGGCACAGTGCATGGGCTGAGACTTTCTCGGATCAATATTTTGGATAGTAGATCCTTGTTTATACAACTTGTACTTGACAGGATCCATCCAATAGTGTGGTAGGTTTGGGAGTGATGCTCCCGGCACTAGGTCAATTGCATGCTGAATTCTGCATTGGTGGGAGTTCATCGGGTAGCTTTGAAGGGAATACTTCAGCAAACTCATCCATGAGTTGGACCACTTCAGGGGCCCTAGAATCCTTGTCAGTCTCTTTGCTAGAATTGGCTAAGGTGAGTGCAAAGCATATGCATGAAGTCTTCCCCTCGTTCCAATTCTCGTCTAAAGATACACCCATTAGTAATTAATGGGTTCTGCATTGGTCGTGTTTGAGCTTGTGCGGGCAACGTGGGCTGTCTCGGTGGTCGTACCGCTGGGTACCAAATTAAACGTCGACCACCATAAATGAATAAGCACGTATTTGCTCATCCTTCTAGTTGAACGTCATGGTCAAATAACCATGGTCGTCCTAAAATGATACTACCAATCTTCATTAGTTGGACATCGCATAGTACTTTCTCATCATATGTACTCATCTTCAAGGGTACACGACATTGCATTCTCACCGGTATGGTGGAAGCATCTATTCATAATACACTGTACGGAGTAGGGTGGGGCACCAAAGTAAGCCCAAGTTTGGCAACCGTAGCTTCAAAAATTGCATTTATGCAATTTTCACTATCTACTATCAGCTTATAAGTATGTCCTTCAATCTTGATGTACAAATAGAAGATAGACGTACGCTGAGTTACGTCATCAGGTATAGATGCCACCGATTTTGACGAGGGTGGCAAGATGACCACTGGTGTCGGTCTAGGGGGTTCAGATTGAGCCCTAGTCGCTGGTCAGGGGCGTTCTATCGTGCTTGTAACAGCTCTTGGTATCGTAAGAGCTATCGTGGAGGGTGTAGTTACTAACGTAGGGTTTTGTCTTCGTGAAGTACGAGAGCTTTTCGGGATTGTAGCATCTTGCTGGATCCGGAGTGTCACAACAGGTTGCACAGGGATGGGTGGGACCGGAGTGATCTGAATGTAGCCAAGTGGCTCGTCATAATCTTCACCTTCTGGGCATTCTCCTAGATATTTGTCGATCTCGAGATCATCTTCAAGAGGGGTCTCTAATGGATTCCCATGAATATCCATATGTAAGAGAGATGGATAATCCACGCAGCGATGTTCGAAACCCTTGCACTTGAAGCATTGCATGGGTTCACAAACTGGGGGCTCTTGCAGTCGATACAACTGAGGACGCAAGTTGCGTCGAGGCCGTGGTAGGTGTAGGAGGGGCGCTTGCTCGAGGGGTTGTAGTAGTTCCTCTAGTCCATCTAGATGTAGTAGTAGTTCAGGCTGGGGTAGCTGTAGTGGAGTGCGTGGGAGCAGCCCTTGATGTTAACGTGGTAGGCGGGGCGGTCTCCTCAAGAGTATATTCATTGCTCTCTAACAAACTATAAGCGAACTGTACTATGGAAGGATTATGTTCTACTACTCGTACTCCAAGGTCGGAGCGGAGTCCGTGGATAAAGAATGCAATCTGGATTTGTGGACTATCCACAAATTTACATCTCATTCGGAATTCCTCAAATTCTTCAATATAATCACTGACCTTTTGCTTGCCTTGCTTGAGATCCATCGTTTAAGCAAGAGCTGGGTCATGTAAAGTTTTGGGATATATTTATCCTTGAGTTTGCGAGACATCTTGTCCCATGTCATGGGTGGATCTCCTCAGCGTCGTGCCGTTTCTTTTTCATTCTTCCAGAAAATTTTATCTTGCCCTCCAAGACGAGCTTCAGCATATGATATGCATAGATCATCATCCATATCATACCATTGGAAATAACTTCCCAAATCTGATTCCCAATCTGAATAATATTTCAGATTCCGTGATTCTTAAAAGATTGGAACTTCCATGCGCACACTCTTTTGTATCATAGCACGATGTTCTTGTCATCTTTGGTCTTGTTCATCATCATTACAATGTGATGGTGACTATGACAACGCACTGGCGTCGGACGCGCCTCCACCTTCACACGAGACGTCCCGCGTCATGACTCATCATCAACACTAACTTCAGAACTATCTTGATGACGACCACGACAATGTACCGGCATCGAATGCGCCTCCACCTACACACGAGTTGTCCTGTTTCATGACACATCATCAATGCCAATTTCAAAACCATCCTTTGATGTGACATGTCGACACGTCATCAACGTCGACTCAACGGTTATCTTATTTTCTCTTTCCTCCAAGGCCTATACATAGGCCAATGTTGTAAGAAACACTTGGTGAATTTTTCTTAAGTATTGATGTTTCTTTCTTCTTGAGGAAGTTTGGCCTAAATCTCTTCCCGTCTAAGACACGACTGCCTCCGCTTGCCACTGGCACTACCGTCAAGGGAAGACCACCTTCTTTCCTGCCTTCTTGCTGTGTGTCGGGCCTTTCGCCCTTGTGCAAGCCACCTGTGCCTGCGCACACCCGCCGCCGTTCCAGCACCGCGCACCCTCCCACACCACCGCACGCACGACTGCCCACCAGCACCACGCACGCACACCGCTGCCCCCGTGTGCCGCACGCGTGGCCATCCTCCAACACCGCACGTGCACACGGCCGTCCGCTCGCACCGGCGCGTGTACAAACGCCAACCTGCGCCGACACGTGCTGATGGAAATATATGTGGCCGACAAGCCAAACACACATTCCTCATCTCGTTCCATGTTCATTAATTGAACATATTCATTATAGTGCACGTGTGATGCATATAATGAAGTCCATGAATACATGATCGGACTTAGTGAATTATGATGAGATCGTAATACGGAGATCACTAGTCTTTAAGCATGTGTTCTAACATTCTTATTCGGAGGATACACGAGATGGACATCAAAGTATCCAGATAGAATAGCACTATCTAGCCTCACTCATATGATGAGTATGGCCGGTGCCGTAGCCATTAGTGTGGCGACACTTAGGATAGATAGTGGGTGCTCTTTAGCGGAAAGAGTTCACTGAATTGATCCGTATGAATCCCTGAATGGTATTATACTGAACTGTCAATCAGGTTGATTCACATCATGATTGTGTAAGTGGTCCTTAGACCTCAGACACCAAAGACGTCTTAAGGACGAACGGTTGTACGGCTGTGGCCAACGAGTATCTAATCATGGGATTCTAAACGCTCTTAGTTTGGGTACATCAATAAGTTCACGAAGACAATTGAGTGGTCAAGATGGGATCGATTAGGGTTTGACAGTTGACCATACCCTAAGTCATCCAATGAGCGTCAAGTGGATGAGGGATTATACATACACTGTAACTGATGACAAACAGGTTCTATGAGTGAGTCAATACACACTCCTTTGAATCTTCTAGGACACGAGGTGTAGCTTGGCACCCCACGTGTCGGGGACTCGACCTATCGATTGGGTTAAATTGATCTTACATTAATTAATCTATATTATGATATAGTAAATTAATTTGGAAGGCCAATAAAAGGTTATTGGGCTGCTAGAGTCGTTAACTAGACTGATACATGGGCCTAGAGGGTCACATGCAAATGGTCTTTTTGACGTCGGAAGATATACTTAAGTTTTGGGGGTTTTTATAAAAATATCCACTTAGTATAAATAGGGGAAGGCCCTGAATGAAATTCACCCAGGCCAGAATTATTTAGGGGCCTTCCCCTTCTTCTCCACTCTCCCCACATCCCCTCTCCATCCCTGATGTGATCGGGACGACGCAACGACGCCGACGGAGAAAGAATGGGGCTCGTCAACGAGAAGGAGGAGATCCGATGTGTCAAGGACCACGTGGATACATCTAGAGGCTGCACACTTGAGTAGCTCAACTCATCTCGCTCCGAGATAGAAGAAATCATGAATGAGATTTGATGGCGAGGACGCCAACGCATCGACATTGGATGCGTCACCACCGTCAATCGAAGTCAACGCCGCCACTACTGACACACCGCCAACATCATCAGATGAAGTCAACACACCGGCGTCACGCACGTCTCCACGCATGCACAGTCCTTCACGCATCATGACACGTTGCCAATGGCAGATCAACAACTGCCCCTTGACGTGACACGAGTCAGGTCTCTCGTCTTCAATTTCTCATCTTTAATTTCTCGTCGTTAAGTTGTATTTTCTCTTTCCTCCAAGGCCTATATGTATAGGCCATTGTTTCAAGAAACAGTTAGGCAAGTTTATTTCAAGAATTGAGTTATCTTTCTCTTCTTGGAATGCTTGCCCCAACCCTACCCTCCTTGCTATCTTCGATCTCCACTGCCGTCGTTGCCGTCACTGCCTTGCATCGCCAGCTACCTCTGCTCACTTCTCGCCATCGCCGCTCGCCCAGGACAGCCCTAGGCTGCCCGCCCAAGGCCGCTCCAGGCTGCCTACCCAGGGCTGCCCGAGGTCACCCCAGGCTGCCCGCCCACGACCGCCCCAGGCCGCCCACGCAGGGCCGCCTAAGGCCGCCCTAGGTTGCCCGCCCTGGACCGCCCAGGCCGCCCACGCAGGGCCGCCCAAGGCCGCCCCAGGCTGCCCGCCTAGGGCTGCCCCAGGCTGCCCACGCAGGGCCGCCCAAGGCCGCCCCAGACCACCCTCCCAGGGTCGCCCAAGGCCACCCACGCAGGGCCGCCCAAGGCCGCCCCAGACCACCCTCCCAGGCCGCCCTCCCAAGGCCGCCCAAGGCCGCCCAGGCTGCCCGCCCAGGGTCGCCCTAGGCTGCCCCAGACTGCCTGCCCAGGGCAGCCCTAGGCCACCCCAGGCCGCCCGCCTAGGGATCGCCCCAGGCTGCCCACCCAGGGCCTCCCTAGGCCATTCGCCCCAAGGCTGCCCACACACGTCGCGTGCCCATCATCTGCGCTTCCAGACCCCCTCGAAGCTTCTTACCGCGGTGCATACCATTTAGGTTTCGGGGCATGGCCCCGAGCCCCGCAAGCGAGCGACTCCCCCCTTGACCCCCCGCCAACTGACTGCACAGTTGGATCCGTGACACCCTGTCGTAGTGCACATCAATCGTCCCGCCAACGACGCCCCACGCCCATGCACTCCGGCCATTGAAGCACGTAAGGTCTCATTGCCAGGGCCGCTCAATACCCGGAACATCCAGATCTTCTCGTCCAGTGGGGCCGGTCAACGCCTGGAATCGTCTAGTCTTGTCATGAATCAGAATTCCCTATAGCCTCTTCACGCACTATGGTGCCGAGGTACGCCTGAACTCTTTGGTGTTGCCGTGTTCTTCGTCCAGTATTCTGCGAGAATTCTCCACCGCCAACAGATTTGATTTGATTTGGAATTCCCAAAATCTCTCTCCTTCGTGAGTTTTCCTCGTGACGTGAATTCGTGTATTGGATTTGGTGCTTCGGTATTGTTGCGGTGGTTGAAGACAGTACTCCCGCCCTCGACGAGGAACGGGGCTGCACCACCAGCATTTCATCGGTTTTAAGCTCCGAATTCGATCGTGTGGATTTCTGTGGTCTGTTTTATCCATCCTACCAAACCCGTCAGCACCCTCGTTCCGTCGTTGTCCCATCCCTCCTCAGTCGCCCTTGTTCACTCTAGCTGTCCTGCATCAAGATTTGTGCAAAGGTACCTTGTTTCAATGTTCTTGTTGATGCCGTTCAATTCGCAAAAGTCTTCCGCTGTGAATCATTTTGCTTTGTTCATCCATGTCAAGGCCTAAAGAACCAAACAGTGGTATCAGAGCCAGGTTCTGCCTTGATTTGGATGAAGAACGACATCAAAATTGTCCAAAATGGAGTGCAAAAGATGTTTTTCACAGCGTTTTGGTGAAATCCCGTTCGGAGTAACATCCCATTCAATTCTGGGCTCTCTAGAGCTTGAGCAGACCCCGTTCAGTGGCTGAACGGGGTCTGTAAAGGGCGGAACCGGTCTGATGGGGGACCATCTCGACAACAAGACGGGACGTCGCCAACAACCACACCGAGCCACACGAGCTGACGTCCGGGATGCCTCGTTAAAGTACTCCAAGTGAAAGATGAGGCTGCATGCATTTTTAGCTTATTTTCTTTAGGTTTTTTGTTGTAATTTCTTCGCCGAATTATGGATCGGGCCGTTTGAGTTTTGGCCTTGTCCATTTTGTTCGTTTTTTTTTTCTCGTGTTTAGAGAGAGCTGCTCGTGTTGAGACGGTTCCCTCAACTTATGCCGATTGGGGATGCCCATGACCCTATATAAGGACGGCATGCCCAAGAGGACAGACAGACTTCTCGTGAGAAAAATCCAAGTGTTGTTTGTTTCTTCTTTAGTCTTAGCCTAGAGGGTAGCACTTAGAAAGTAAATCTCATCTTAGAACGTGGGAGACGTGGTCCGCCTCCACGACATGATCAACGTGGAATCCTTCATCTTCTCCACTTCGTAGTGTTCTTTCTTTGCAAGAAACCCCATTCTTGATAGTTGTTGTGCAAGAACTATCAAGAAATGAGGACTTGAGAGGTTTCTTGGAGCTTCGATAGCTGTCGTCATCACCAGGAGTCCATCCTGCCAGAAGATCCACGCCGCCGCCCCTCTCGTGCCAACCTGCGCGTCGCATCCCGCGCACCGCCCACCTGCCGCCACGCGTGCAGCTGTCTGTCGTCGTACCCGCGCTTCGCGCTCGCACGCCGCGCACCTTCGCGTGTTTTGCCTGCGCGACTCCGCACGCCGAGATCCAATGTGCCATGCCCGCGCACCGCCCTACAGGCGCGTTGCTGCCGCGCCCCACACGCCTCAACTCCGCGCGTCGAGATCCCACTTGCCGCGCCCGCGTACCGCCCACCTGCGTGCCGCGACTCCGCGCGTCGTGCCTTTGCCTGCCGTGCTCGCGCGCTGTTCTGCCGCACTCGGCGCACTACAATTCCACATGCTCTGCTCCCGCACGGCACGCCTGTGCGCAGTGCATCTGTGCACTGTGTCCTGCGTGCATTGCGTGATGTAATACGATGAGTGTGCCGGGATCGGGCGGCTCATATTACGTCACAGGAGCAATGATGAGTGAATTCGTAGTTAATGTTATGGAATGAATGTAGATTAAAACCCTTGATGAGCAATAAGAGACGACTACGAATGAGGAGGGAAGATCAATGAGGTCCACTAAGAAAAATATTGATCTGATTAAACTCCCAATGACCCTTCAATACCAAATACGATGTCTACGACTGAGGGGCGTTTGACGGCCCTGAGTTGTCCCAAGTCTAAGGATCAACGAGTAACCTTCTACCGCAAAGAAGTCCTATCTCTCGACACGGTGGTTATCCTATAGTTATTATCGCAGTAATCCAAGGCAGAGGAAGAGATAGCGAGGGACGACACTGCAACAGATAATGATACTGAAAATACGATGGGGAAGACGAGGAGATACCTGAATTGATGGAGTCCACGGCAGGAAATGATGTCTTGACGAAGCCGAAGGCAATGGGAGATTCCGTTGACGGCGAGACAACAACGGAGAGGAGCCGGTGTGCTGTTGGTCGACTCAGCACGGAACGGGAAAGAGCGGGGAGGCCCTGAGTTCCGACGCGCATGTAATGGGCGAGGCGCGGGCACCGGCGTCAGTGGAGGTGGCACAACAGGGGGCGGAGGATGGGTTCTTGGCTTGTAACCACCCCAAGAACGCCTCAGGATGGTGGCTTGCGTCGATTCTTGGAGCTTCTTGTGCGCTAGATGATCAAGATTGCCAAGAAGGTGGCAGTTTCTTGAAATCTTGATCGTTCTTGAGCGGTAGTTGATCAAGAACGGCAAGAAGATGGTGGTTTCTTGAAATCTTGGTGGTTCTTGTGCGGTGATAAGCCGAAAATAGGGGTGAAAATTACGCAAAATTTTTTAGCCCTTGTCGTTGTGAATTTTTGGCTTATGCAATAAAATTTATAAAACTCTACTTAATATGTATAGTGATAAGTATGAGTGTCGTCCAAGGGAGGCAAGTAGGAATTTCAATTTGATTTAATTTTTGGTGTTTTAGATCCTAATTAGAGTGAATTTGATCTTCAATGAGGATCAAGTCACCCTAATTAGGTGAGAATTTAGAGAGGGGGGTAGGAGAGATGGGAAGATTAGAAGAATTAAGAGCTCTAAATTTCCTTCTTTGATCCTAATTAAAGGATCCAAGAAATCATTTAGAGAGGTTGAAAGAGGGTTCTTAAAATGAGTTGGGTTGATTTTTCAGATTGATAATTCAGAACTAAAATGGGGTAAATTGAGACTTCTAAAAATTAAAACTAAATTTTTTTATAATTTTCTTTTGTAATGCAATTGAATGCCCAGGTAAAATTCCTCAATTTCGCCTCTCAATCCTAATCAGGGCTTCTACATGCCGCTCAAGCCAAGCGATTTAGAAGTTCAGACTAGAATGGAGATGAAGAAACAAACAACTTAACCTATTTCATTCAAAATGCACAAAAGTTTGAATACAATGAAAGAAAAAAATACCAAAACTGTTGATCCAGGCTGGGACTCCTCTCTGTCTTGCAGCTGTGATGAAGCACCCTCCAGAATGAGCTCCCCCTCTCGAAATTCAGCTTTTATACTTAGGTTATAGGGTAAAAATCACCATTTTACCCCGCTTAGTACTTAATATTTATCTATCAATGTAGGCTAGATCTGAATGATCTAACCGTACAGATAGAAAGAGGGGATCAAGACGAACAAATCCATAAAAAAATCATCTCAATCGAACTTCAGGATCAAAAGTTATTAATAAATAATTTTTAAACCAATTTAATCCATTCGATTTAAAATTGATTTATTTATTAGTTTCGTTTTTAAACACGCAATGACGTGTCATTCTCTCATTGGCTGGCGCATTTTGAATCCTCCTTTTTGCAGAAAAGTCCTTAAAAAGCCTGGAATTGCTTTTGGACGCCGCCTAAAAGTAATTGCGTATATACTCGCGCACTCTCTCTCCTCCGATTTCTCCTAAAACATTAAAAATATATATTAAAAATTGCAATAAAACCCTGAATGATTTTAAATAGGATCTTTACGCCTGCCGTGGCGACCGAGAGCTGTGTTCAGGGTCTTTTTGCAACGAAACGTTGCAAAAAGGCCCCAAAAAGTCTAGAAATTGCATAAATACATTTTTTTCTCTTATAAATATGCCCTTTTTTCATAGAATAAATGCATTTCTTCTTGAAATAAATCCCATAAAATTCCTAAAAATTCGTAAAAAATTCTAGAAAATTCTAGAAAATTCCCTGATTAATTCCCATGTTGATAAACGTCGAAATAAACTTTTGAATGTGCCATTTTCATCCAAAAATAATTATTTCGAGCTTCAATAAATCCTTAAAAATTCATATAATTAACAGAAAATTAGGGAAAAATCAGAAATTACTTGGAAGCATTATTTTTGTGTAAATATATGATAAAAACCCAAAGTTAAGCCTTTTAAATGCATAAATCATGCTAATAACATGAAATAAAGACCGAAATTAGGGTGTTATCATGCGGTAGTTGATCAAGAACGCAAAGAGGGTGGCGGTTTCTTGAAATCTTGGTGGTTCTTGTGTGGTAGTTGATCAAGAACGCCAAGAAGGTGGCGGTTTCTTGAAATCTTGGTGGTTCTCGTGCGGTAGTTGATCAAGAACGCCAAGAGGGTGGCGGTTTCTTGAAGAATAACCACCCAAGAACCCATGAGAAATGGCGGCTTCTTGATCTGTTGGAGGATTCTTGCAGGCAAGATGGTTGGATCTTGGTGGTTGACGTCGACGGCACGTTCCCGGAGTGGTCTCGACGAGGAATGGCTGGCAACGACACCCCAACGTTGGCCCTTCTTGAATCCTCAAGACAACCTCGGAGTGGTCTCGACGAGGAAGCCTTAATGCTCCAAAAGAGGAGGATTCTTGAATCTTTAACCCTCGGCCTCGGAGTAGTCTCGATGAGGACGGTTGAACACGACGTCACGGAGTAGTCTCGATGTGAAGGCGCGGGCTCTAATCCACGGAGTAGTCTCGACATGGAGCGAGAATAGCCACTTCTCTCTACACTCTAATTCCTATCTACGCTAAGATAGAACGATGAGACAACTTTCGAAATTTTCTTCAACAATTGCCTGCTTTCACTTGGGCATGCTATCCCCTTATATAGTGAGGATAGGTGCCAAGTGAGGTCGTGGAGAGGGCGAACTGTTGCGAGGCGTGGTTCGGCCTCTCTTAAATGGTTACAAGCAAAAGGAAAAACATAACATGGACAACGCCCAAAACACCGGCCCAGTCCGTAAAATCCAAGAATGAAAATTAGAACAAGACAAAGCAAATAAAATACGAAGATAGAGGATGCTTACGCGGAGTACTTAAACCCCTTGTGGCGAGCATCAGCGCGAGCAGCCCGGCATGATTGGACTCGTCCCGTCCCGGCGTCAGCTGGATGGTCCCCCATCATTGCCCCAGTGTGCCGAGCCTACACACACCATGCCCTTGGTTTGCCGCGCCCCTGCATCTCACGTTCCATCCTGCGGCTACCCCAAGTGCAGCATACCGGTGCTTCGCACATACAGTTTGCCCCGTCGACGACCGTCAATGACAACCTCTCGGCCAACCTACCAGGTTCATAGGAATTCTTCCCCTCTATTTTCGCAGATCATTATTGTCTTTTGTGTTTGTCTCATTATCATTCTGTGCCTCGAGAGATAGGACCCTGCAACCCCGTCTTAATACCCTAGTGAGTGAATAGTCATCGATTTTCTTGTTGTAGTGCATTAATTCCTTTGTGGAACGTTGGATGCCCTTGGATAGTCATACTATCCCTCGTCTTACGCATTTTGATTTGGTCCAAAGGGACATTGAGAAGTCGATTGTGCTCAATCAAACTTCGCCCACTTAGCTACTCATTGAACCTGACTGTGAAATTCTTCATACTTGCCGTTGTTTCTCAAACTCGTCATTTCATCATCTAGGAGGTAGTGCATTCATAAACGTTAGCTGTGGTGTAACCCAAATCGCTCGATCCCGGCTGTCGTCGTGTTACATCATATTGGTATCAGAGCCGGTCGTGTTAGCTCTCGCTTAACACAGTCGGTCAGATAATTCCCTTTAATTTTCATAGATCTATGATACATTTCATTTTCTCAAAATTCATACATACCACGTCATCTTGCATTTCATTTAGAACCCATACTGAACTTAGTGGGGGACCCTTGGCCATATAAAGGTTCAAACGAGGGCTCAAACCCGTAGTATAGTGAGTGACGAGTACGTCGGGATGGACCCGATATATGATCCTGACGTCACGGACCTTCCACTGGAAGGTCCAGACCCGAATCTTTTCCAGGACGCAAATCCTGAGGACGTGGAGGGTGACTTACCTCCATGCTTAGATGGGGATACCGTAGCTCGGGTCCCTACTCCTTTTAGTGGGTCGCCCCGACCCTTATTATCTACACGGTCCGAAGACTATCTCTCATCTGCCACGACGCCTATGACTAGGCCCCCAAATAGTGAGAACGTGGTAGTCTTGTCGACAGACAAATCTCACCGCCGACTGGGCAAAGCTCCGATGAAGAGTAGCCCTACACCACCACCGACCAGGGGAGTTGCACGACCTCCAGCTGTACGACCGAACGGACCATCGGCATGCCACTATCGCCCGCAGCCCCATTGGGAGAGTCATCATCGACGGTCACCACCACCAGACCAGTATCGACCCCCTCGATACCATGACGACCGGAGTTACCCTATATATGGGAATTTCTGCCCTGCGGAAATTTACTATCCTCCACCATCGAACGGACATGTGCACCCTGAACGTCCTCGGAGGGACATTCCCTTGTACCCCTACGGTGTTGTCCCACCACCAATGGTTGGGTGCAACCCATATGCCGCGCCCCCAGCACAAGGCTACCCAACTGGTCCAAGCGGACCCACGTACCAGAACGAGATGTCAACCACGCACGGACCCCATATCCCTACACCAAATTTAGCCCCAACTCAAGGGCCTTATGTTACCTCAGCGCAACAACCATACGGTGCGCCGACGGTAAACACTCCACATGTATCAATACATGCATCCGTGCCTAGTTATGCACCCCGTGAGGTGTATCACACAACAGGACCAAATCCAGTGCTGCACACAGCATATCCCGGGGAGTCTATTATGAGACCTCCATCGTCGGCTACCTACATGCCACCACCTACTTACGTGCCGACTGCAACGGTGGCCAACCAAGCGGTTCAACACCACTACGTGCAGACAGCACCACATGGATATGGTGATTACGGCCCACCGGCCGCCCCATATATGGTCCCTACACATGACCACACCGACTACCAAGGGCCACAAGATGTGCGACGGCCACCTCCGCACCGTCGTCAACACAAAGATGATGAGAGAGACCATCGACGGGAATCATATAGGGCGATGATACAGAGGAGTGTTAGGATGGAGGTTCCATTGTATGAGGGTCCGATTTGGAGAGTTATTTTCAATGGTATGACATGGATGACGATCTATGCGTGTCATACGTGGAAGCAAAACTTGGCGGACAAGCCAAGATATTCTGAAGAAACGAGAAGGAAGCGGCACGACGTCGAGGAGAACCTTCTCCGACTTGGGAACAAATGTCTAGGAAGTTGAAGGATAAGTACGTTCCCAAGCTCTACATGACTCACTTGAAGGATAAGTACTTAAACAAGGCAAGTGAAAGGTTAGTGAGTACATAGAGGAATTCGAGGAATTCCGGATGCGATGTAAATTTGTGGACAGCCCACAAGTTCAAATCGCATTTTTCATTCATGGTTTGCATAGTGACCAAGGAGTTAGAGTGATGGAACAAAATCCGGCTATGGGAGACCAAGTCTATAGCTTGGTTGAGAGTAACTAGTATAATATAGAAGACGTCCCTCCATCACCCATGGTTGCCTCAAGAGCAACCACCGTCAGTAGCAATAGCGTAGCTTCGACAGGGAGGAAAACGAGTAACACTGGATGGGCCAGAGGAACCACATCCACTACCAGAGTTACCCTGCCTCCACCCACAACATCGACAACAGTTCAAACTACATCGTCCGTTGTGTCCACGGCCCGAGCACAGGCCACCGCCCAAGAGCCCATGCAGTGCTTCAAATGCAAGGGTTTCGAACATAGTAGGACCGATTGCCCTCATTACTACACCTGGACATTCATGGGAATCAGGTAGAGGATATACCAGAAGATGACTTAGAGATAGATGAGTTTCTGGGAGAACTACCCGAGGAAGAGGGGTACGAAGAACCCTTAGGATATATTCAGATTACTCCGATCACATTCGCACCGGAAAACCCCGTAGTGAACTTGCGGATTCAGCGTAGCAGCACAGGCGCTGGCAGCTCGAGCTCTTCCCGGCCCCTTCTTAGTTCAGTCCCCTCAAACAGCCCTACCATGGCATTGACGACCCCTTGGACCGGGTCTAGACAGACGAGAACGTTGACCAATCCTCCTAAGGCGAATCTAGGTCAACATACTCCCACTCCTGTGGTTATCTTGCCACCCCCGACGAATCCGATAGGATCGTCATCGGTTGATTCAGTTCAACGTATGTCTATCTTTTATTTGTACGTTAAGATAGGAGGATGCACATTTAAATTGATAGTTGACAGTGGAAGCTGCATCAACGCTGTCTTGGAGGAAACCACCACTAAACTGGGATTAACTCTCATACCACATCCCAGTCCATACAACATCTCTTGGATAGACGCCTCTACACTACCTGTCCGATAACAGTGCTACGTCCCACTAAAAATGAGCACTTATGACGAGAAGGTGCTATGCGACGTCCTGCCGATGAAAATCGGTAGCATTATTTTAGGGCGCCCATGGTTATTTGACCATGATGTCCAGATATCCGGGCGGGCAGACACTTGCACTTTCATCTATGGCAGACGACGACTCATTTGGTATCCGTCGACTAAGTCAATGAATCCGCCCGCACAATCCACCTCGACTCTTCCTCAATCATCACATAACTCTCTTGTTATGAATGGATGTATATTTCATTGACAATTGGAAGAAGACAGAGAGCACACGCCTGTCTATTTAGCCCTCACACTCGCCGTCCCCACTACGGACTTAGACGTAGATATCATGACCCCGGAGATTGCTCAGCTAGTGGATGAATTCAAGGAGGTATTCCCCGCAGAATTACCCAACGAATTACCTACATTGCGTGACATACAACACGCAATAGACTTAGTACCGGGAGCATCCCTCCTAAATTTACCACACTATCGGATGGATCCAGTGAAGTACGAAGAACTTCGTCGACAAGTCAAAGAACTCCCTTCTAAGGGATTGATCCGAGAAAGTCTTAGCCCTTGTGCTGTGCCAGCCCTCCTTGCGCTAAAGAAAGGTGGAACTTGGCGAATGTGTTGTGACTCGAGGGCCATCAACAAAATCACAGTGAAATATCTGTTCCCAATCCCACGAGTTCAAGACCTCTTTGATGAGATGGCAGGTGCGACGATCTTCTCAAAAATTGACTTGAAGCGTGGATATCATCAAGTAAGGATCTGTCACGGTGACGAATGGAAGACCGCTTTCAAGATTAAAGGCAGTCTATTAGAGTGGAACGTAATGCCTTTCGGGCTATCTAACGCCCCCAACACTTTTCAGAGATTGATGAATGAGGTCCTATGCCCATTCCTAAGGAAATTTGTTGTCATCTACTTTGACGACATCCTAGTATATAGCACTAGTAGAGACGAGCATATGCACATCTTTGCGATGTTTGTTCGGCACTTCGTCGGAAAAAGCTCTACGCTCACCCAAAGAAGTGTACATTCTCTATGGAGGTTACATTTCTAGGTTTTATCATCTCCGCACAGGGAGTATCAGCCGATCTGGCAAAAATAGAGGCCATCACTAACTGGCCCAAGCTAAAAAGACGTGCACGACGTCCGTAGCTTTATGGGGTTACCTACATTTTATCGTAGATTTGTGCCAGGATTTAGCGGGTTCACCGCCCGTATTACCGATCTACTGCATAAGAAAAAGTTTGAATGGACCAAGGCAGCTGATAGGGCCTTCGAGCATATCAAGGTGCTTATGACCGAAGCACTGGTCTTAAAACTTCCCGACTTCAACAAGGTTTTTGAAGTCGCATGTGATGCTTCAGAAGTAGGCATAGGGGGAGTCCTCTCTCAAGAAGGACATCCAATAGAATATTTTAGTGAGAAACTAAATAATGCGCGTCGGAAATATGACAACTATGATCAAGAATTTTACGCGTTGGTCTAAGCCCTTAGACATTGGAGGCACTACCTTCTGCCCCGCAAATTTATTTTGTACTCAGATCATAGTGCCCTTCGGCACCTACAAGACCAGTGGAAGGTCAGTGATTGACATGCCAGGTGGATTGCATACCTCCAAGATTACACCTTTGTAATCCGGCACAAGAAGGGGAAAGATAACGCCGTGGCCGATGGCCTGAGTAGGCGTCCCCTCGTGTTATACATGATGCGAACCCAAATAGTGGGATTCGAACAACTACAAAACAACTATGATGAATGACTGGATTTCGGACCGATTATGCTTGCTTTAAAGGATAAAACAAGCACTGAACTCCAAGATTAATACATAGCCGATGGTTATCTTTTCTTTGGTAGACGATTATGCATACCTAGGACATCATTGAGGGATCACCTCATTTGGGAGACTCACGCTAGAGGACTTAGCGGACACTTCGGTGTCAACAAGACAATACACGCACAACTACGATAAACTATTGGACCTCTCTTAAACGAGACATTGGAAAAGTTGTAGCTCGATGCCTCACATGTTCATGGGCCAAGATGACCTAGCAAAACTCCGGCTTATACACACCACTTTCGGTGCCCACGAGACCGTGGGATGACATTAGTATAGACTTTGTTTTAGGACTACCTAGGACGGCGCGACGACATGACTCGGTTATTGTCATCGTCGACAGATTTTCAAAGATGGCACACTTTGTGCCATGCTCCAAGACCTCGGACGCATCTCGCATCGCGCGGCTCTTCTTTGACAACATTGTCAAGCTGCACGGTGTGTCTAAAACAATAGTCTCGGATCGCGACATGCGATTCACGAGCTACTTTTGGAAAACTCTTTGGGTCCTCATGGGAAACCCAACTAAATTTTTCTACAGCCTACCATCATCAGATGGATGGTCAAACTGAAGTTATCAATCGCATCCTTGGCAACTTACTTCGATCGATCGTTGGTGAGAACACTAGCTCGTGGGATCCAGTGTTGCCGCGAGCTGAGTTTGCATTCAACTTGTCGGTAAACCGTACCACCGGTAAGACCCCATTTGAAATTATACATGGTCAATTACCCCACCGACCCGTAGACCTCACGCCACTAGAAGAACATAGTAGACTTTGCATCGCACATTAGAAACATGCACCATGACATACATTCTCGCATCACATCTCAAAACGACAAGTAAAAGGAACTAGCTGATCAAGGACGATGGTTAGTTAGGTTTGCGGAGGGAGATCAAGTCATGATCTGATTACGGCCTGAGAGGTACTCTCCTGGGGTCGCTACGAAGTTACACCCTTGTAGCGCCGGGCCTTTCTCGATTGCTTGGGTGTTGCTGCTTTGAGTACCATTGTTGATGCGTCGATGGTCCCTGCTGGCGCTGCGTTGGCGGTTGGGGTGCTACTTGAGTTGGAGGTGGTGTCAGGTTGCTCCGCATTGGTGCCTTTCCCGCTCGTCATGGAACTTTGCTCACTGAAGAGGTTGCTTGCTGTCCACTCGATGGTGGTCTAGGTGTAGGCACTGAGATGGTGGAAATCTGGTCTTCAGACAGAGTAGGTTGAGTGGGCACGGATGTCCCACTAGCTGGAGTGGGGACCCGAGTGACGGGATCCCTAACGGCTTGAGGAGGTAACACTACCTCAATGTCTTCATGGAGTTCTTGCTGAAATGGTTCATATTGAGGATCCTCGGGTGGAAGATGCACTACGTTGGGATCAGATATATGATCCTCAATGTGTTCATCTCCTATGACAGACCGTAGCTGGGCTTGCCTATAACCCATATGGTCAACTTATCACCTTCTAAGGACTACAGGAGCTAGGTATGAAGTTATGACGTACATACATCACGCAATAGATTTAGTACCACGAGCGTCTATCCCAAATTTACCACACTATCATATGGATCCAGCAAAGTACAAAGAACTGCATTGACAGGTTATGGAACTCTTAGCAAAGGGATTAATCTGAGGCTCAGCCATTGTGCCGTACCGGCACTCCTAGCACCCAAGAAAGATGGAACTTGGCGCATGTGCTACAAATCCAGAGCGATCAACAAGATCACCGTAAAATATCAATTTGCGATCCCTCGAGTCCAGGACCTATTCGACAAGATGGCTAGAGCCACTATTTTCTCCAAAACTGACTTGAAACCTGCACCATACCGTTTAGGCATTATTGTACTTGTCGTCTCCTTGTGGTGTAATATGTGCCTTATGATTCGGCCAACTACGTATTACATCACCGTCCTTCAGCCGCTGCCGCTACCGCCGCCACCGTCTCTTTCGCCACCGCGGTGCTTCACCGCCATTGTCCCCAACTGCCTCATCTTGCTGCTGGCTCCGCGTCTCCAATGCAGGTCCTCGTTGCACATGCGTCTCACGCGCCTGCAACCTGCGCATCAGCAATCCATATGCAAACGCCCTGCGTGCCTGTGCCCGACGTGCCCACGTCTGCCCCATAGTGCACCGCATGTGCGCGCCCGCACCTCGTGCCCTACGGGCCCCTTGCCATGCAGCCTCTCTGCTCTACCGAGCGCCGCGTGCTGTGCACCGTGCCCCCAAGTGCCGCGCAGCTCCTCGCCTCGCACGCGTGCCTTGCACCGCATGCCTACGCCATGCACGCGCCCCCACACCGCCCAAATCGATTCTCGTCCGCATAGTGGCTCAATATAGTCCATCTCTTGTGCTGTAATACGTGCCATCGATCCCGACAACATCGTATTACATTTTATTGCTATCAGAGCCGATCGTGTTAATTTGATTAACATGGTTGGTAGCATATCACTCTTAAATTTTTTCATTCATACGCATGTCACATCTTGAAATTCATTTTCATATCGCATAGAGTGCTATTGGCCTTCGGTTCATATCAACGCAAAGCAAACTGGTGTATTCATTCGGTCTTCGTCCAATTGCTGGAAAAAGATGCATCCATTGGTGATCAGAGTATTGTGGGGTTGCCGGTTAGGAGTCGGAGTCGGTAAGGCGGGCGGGTTTGCTTGTTTGGTCAATGGATACCATATGAGTCATTGACCTCCATAGATGAACGTGCAGGTGTTTGCCCGCCTGGAGATTTGGACGTCATGGTCAAATAACCATGGTCGTCCCAGAATGATACTACCAATTTTTATTGGTAGGACGTCACAAAGCACTTTCTCATCATAAGTGCTTGTCTTGAGTGGGACGTATCACTACGTCCTGACAGGTAGCGTTGAGGCGTCTATCCAAGAGATGTTATAAGGGGTGGAATGTGGAATGAGTGACAATCCCAACTTAGTGGCGGTCTCTTCGGATACTGCATTTATGCAGCTACAGCCGTCAACTATCAATTCGAATGTACGTCCTCCAATTTTGACATACAAGTAAAAAATAGAAGTTCGTTGAACCGAGTCAACGTGAATGTGTGGTGTCAAGTTTGTCGAGGGCGGTAGATGACCGCGGGAGTAGGGTTAGATTGACCATTACCTAACCCAGTAGAGGGGGTCGACAGTCGAGATGGAGTGGATCCAGTTCGAGGGGTCGTAAGCGCCACCTTAGGGCTTTGAACGGGAGCTCGCCTAGGAGTTGTTCGAGCGGAGCTCATGCTGCCAATTTCTGTCCCGTTCTGCTAAATCCGCAGATTCACTACTGGTGGTTTGGGTGCTGGTGCTAGAGGGGTAATCGGAAAGTATCCCAAGGGCTCCTCATACCCTTCTTCCTCGGTAAGTTCTCCTACAGATTCGTCGACTTCCAAGTCATCTTCCATTTCCCACTTCTGTCCACGTGCAGTAGAGATGGACATTCCGTTTGTCTGTGTGTTAAACCCTTGCACTTGAAGCATTGCATGGGTTCTCGGGCAGCGACGCGAGCTCGGGCCGTGGCCACAACCGATGGAGCGGTTTGTTGATGGGAGACCATCTCGCCACAAGCACAGAATGACGTCAACAGCCATGCCGAGCTGCTTGAGCTGATGCCCGCAACATGTTATTCAAGTACCTTGCTTGATGACACTTCAGCGAGTGCTTGTATTTTATCGCTTATTTTGAATGTAATTTTCCTTTCAAATTGTGGGCGGGCCTATTTGTGTTTGGGGCCTCCTCCTTTTGAACGGTTTTATTTTTGTCATTTTGACAGGGCCCTTTGTCAAGAGACGGTTCCCTCCCTGTGGTGGCCGATTAGGCATGCCTCGACCCTATATAAAGGCTGGCATGCCCAAGAGGACCTTTAGGTGAAATTGAATTGAAAGTTGAAGTTGACTTTTCTTAGTTATTTCTTTCCACCAATAGATAGACTGTCTAGTAGATCGTGGGATCGTGGCCTCCTCTCCACGTGGAGAATTATCATAGATCGTCGCCCTCGCCGGTTTGTCATCCTCGGATTGTCTGCATCATCAAGAACGCCAATCCTTGGTCTATTGTTGATCCAAGAATCGTCCAAGAAGCCCTCATGGAGACACCGTCTATCTGCCACCCTACCGCTGCTCTCGTCGACGGTTTGTTCATCATTTCCTGGATTCTCCTACGTCTAAGCTCGCAAGAACCCCTGCAGGAGCGGTTCTTGGTCTTGCCCACGGATCTTGAAACCCTCCAGCATGATCCCACATGCCCCGCAATTAGCCCGTGCGTCCATGTATGGACCTGCCTGCGCGTCCATGCACGAACCTGCTCACGTGCCCACCTCTCACTGCACACCCGCCTTTGTTGTGCACGCATGCTCCTGCCGCATGTCGGCGCTCCACCCACGCTGCGTCTTGCCTGCGTGCGTACCTCCTACCACGCACGCGCCTGCACCCGTTGCGCACTGGTGCCCTACTGCACCGTATCCATCCGGACGCCCGCCTTCATCTATGCACGCCTGTGCCCGCCACTCACTGGCACCCCATCGCACCCATATCCCTGCCGTTCCCTGCGCTGCCTACACACCATGCCCACTGGTGTGCCCGCCCTTTGATTGGACCTGCCCTTTCGGCCCTACTGCGCCAACGATGGAAATCGTCCATCAAGTTCTACCGTTATCCCCTTTGTTTGCAGTTCAGTTACTTCTTTCAGTACTGTAGATTTGTGCTCTGTGCCTTCGAGAGATTTCCTTGACATATATCAATACGAATATAGCCCTCGTCATGAGATATAGGATCTTATTTGAGGTAGACCAATAGTTAACTACTCAGGAGGTTTGGACGGTGACAGGTAATTAACTTTACCCCTTAACTCAGTAGCGTCTAAGTGGTCCAAAGGGATGTCGAGGAGTCGATTGTGATTCAAATCAAACTTCGTCGACTTAATTGATCGCCGACTTTTAGTAGTCCTTCGTACTTGTGGTTGATTTTAAGAATAATATCTTATCACACTTGCATCGTCATGCACATTTGTCTTCCCTGTGTTGTAACACTTGGCGCTCGATCCCGGCTGACTACGTGTTACATCATATTGGTATCAGAGCCAGGTTGTGTTAGCTCTCGCTTAACACGCTTGGTCGGATAATTCTATTTGAATTCCTTAGTTTTAACGTGCATCTCATATTTTGAAATTCATAGCATCAATTCATTGCATTACATACTAGAACCCGTACTGAACCTAGTGCGGGAAGTCATTAACCATACGATGGTTCTGACTAGGACTCATGTACATAATACTGTAGAAGAAGAGTACATCAGACCAGATCCCATATATGTTCCCGATGTCGTGGACCTTCCACTAGAAGCTCCGCACTCCGAACATTTCCAGGACAAACGTCCTGAGGACGTGGAGGTTGACTTACCTCCATGAGTACTTATGGACACCACAAACTGGGTCCCACCACCCCCTAGCGGGACACCTCGACCAATTGCACCTACACGGTCCGAAGACCGTATCTCTTCCGCTACGGCTCCTTTAGCTAGGCAACCGTCGAGTGGAATTATAGGAGTTTCATTGGCGGATGAAGTTCCCTGCCACCCAAGAAAGGCTCCGATGAGACTAGTCCCGTGCCACCGCCTGCCAAGGAAGCCACACCGCCTCAAGCCGCATGACCTAATGGACCACTCGCACGCTACTATCGTCATCAATGCCAACAACATTGGGAAGGTCACCATCGGTGATCGCCACCACTGGACCGATATCGTCCTCCACAATACCATGAAGATTGAAGCTACCCAGCAAAGGGAAATTTCCACCCAGCAGAAATTCATTATCCACTGACACAGAGCGGTCTAGTTTACATAGAACGTCCTCGAAACGATGTTCCCACATACCCCTACGGTGCTGCCCCACCACCAGTAGTCGGGGCCAACCCGTACGTTGCGTCCCACATGCAAAACTACCCGATAGGTCCAAATGGACCTACATATCCAAACAGATCAAATGTCGTGCCCACGCCATATGGTCTGACCCCGAAAGTAGCCCCTAACCAAGGGCCATTTGTTACCCCAGTGCCTCACCCATACGAGCGCCGCCAGTAAACCCTTCCCATGCCCCTCCGTATGTGCTGCGTGACATTTATCATGCACATGGACAACAAAAAGTGTCTCCAACGGCGTACCAGATGGAGTCTTTCACGAGACCTCCACATCAGGCAGCCTACATGCCACCACCTACCTATGGGCCGACTGCCCTAGTGGCCAACCAAGTGGTTCCACAAACTTGCGTGCAATCGGCACAACAAGGTTATGGGGATTATGCCCCACCACCAGCTCCTCACGTGGCCCCCACACCCAAACCCATAGACTACTACGGGCCACAAGATGCGCGACGTCCACCACCGTACCAATGTTAATACAAGGATGACGAAAGAGATCGTCGTCGAGAAGCCCACAAGGCAATGATTCAGAAAAGCGTATGGATGGAAGTCCCTATTTACGAATGGTCAAGGAACCCCAAGGACTATAGGGATTGGGAATCCGATCAACAGAGCTATTTCCAGTGGTATGACATTGACGATGATCTATGTGTGTCATACGCTGAGGCCAGACTTGGAGGACAGGCCAAGATCTTTTGGAAAAATGACAAGGAAGCGGCTCGACGCCGAGGAGAGCCTTCTCCAATGTGGGAACAGATGTCTAGATGACTTAAAGACAAGTATGCTTCCAGGTTGTACATGACCCGTCTTCTTTTAAAATGTATGGACCTTAAGCAAGAAAAGCCTAAGTACAGTGACTATGTCAAGGAATTCGAAGAATTCCGAATGCAGTGTGATAGACCCAAAATATGTCATGTAATTATGCATAATTTAAGGGCATTTTGGGATCATTTTATGTGTATTTTCTTCAATTTTATAAGAATTTTATATTTCATGCACTAAATAGAGCAAACGATAAAATAATGCATTTTAACCTCATTTTTATGCTTGTTATACATTTGAAATATTTCTTAGTTAAAATATACACTTAAGACTTGTTTAAGTTAAACAAGTGCTATTTAGTATGTTGTTTATGAAAGTGCAGGAGAGAAGCCTGTATTGAGTTTGAAGAAACAAATAGATAAAAATTAATGAAAAATAAATATATAAAATGGATCCTTATTGGGCCAGACCAAACGTCGGGACTCAAAGCCAACAACCAGGCCAGCGAGCGCGAGGCACTCAAGCCGGCCCAACCGCCAGCGAAGCCCGTATAAAAGGAGCCATAGGGGCAATAGATAACATTTAATGAAAAAAAAAGAGAAATAAATATATACAATTTAAGGAAAGCATAAGGCCAGTGACTATATCGAGGAATTCGAAGAATTCCGAATGCAGTGTGATAGACCCAAAATATGTCATGTAATTATGCATAATTTAAGGGCATTTTGGGATCATTTTATGTGTATTTTCTTCAATTTTATAAGAATTTTATATTTCATGCACTAAATAGAGCAAACGATAAAATAATGCATTTTAACCTCATTTTTATGCTTGTTATACATTTGAAATATTTCTTAGTTAAAATATACACTTAAGACTTGTTTAAGTTAAACAAGTGCTATTTAGTATGTTGTTTATGAAAGTGCAGGAGAGAAGCCTGTAGTGAGTTTGAAGAAACAAATAGATAAAAATTAATGAAAAATAAATATATAAAATGGATCCTTATTGGGCCAGACCAAACGTCGGGACTCAAAGCCAACAACCAGGCCAGCGAGCGCGAGGCACTCAAGCCGGCCCAACCGCCAGCGAAGATCGTAAATAAGGAGCCAGAAGGGCAGGCCCAAATTGAACCGTGCACAGACCCACATTCGCACATGAGAGATATGTACTATGTTTTGATTCTCTTAATATAATCCCCGAACAATTATATATTTCATCCTTTTTTACAAATTTTCAATATGGGATGCAAATCCCATGTTTATTCTATTTGCGTCGGGCCGGGCCATAGAATGAAAATACGATCGCAGCCCAACGGGCCACGACCACATGGAAATAAGAAGAAAAAAGGAACTGGGCTTCGAGCCAATCTGGCATGAAGCTTGTGTCTTTTCGGGCTATTTAAAACGAGGGACATGATCTCGTTTCTACGATCTTCTTATGGAAGATCGGATGGTGAGATCTTGCCTTCCCATTTAATATATTTTATTTTTACTCCACGCATGGCTGATTGACTGTTGAATGCTGACGTGGATCACAGATTCATTAGTAGACGAATCAGAAGAAAATGAAGCTGACGAGGCTGCTGATGAAGCAATGACGTGGCGATGCAGGAGTACACTGATTAATCCGGGTCCACGGCTGTCACTTAATCATAGCCGTTCGACCAAGATCAACCTCATTGAACGAACAAGGGCATTTACGTCCTCTTTCGCCCCTGGCCATAGACTTTGCCAGCCGGAGGCCATTCTCGGCCGGCAAGGGGGGGACCAGCCGCGATCCAATGGCCGAGGAGCTCCACTAGGGCTGTTCCCCTCCATCAGACAGCCTCTGGGATACCTCCTAGGTTGTTAAGAGGGGCCGAGAGTCCCTAATTTCACACCTTTCGACCATTAAGCCTTCACCGGCGGCGGGGATCCTTCTCAGATTCGGAGGCAGATTGCGGCATCGTTACAGCGCAAGCGACTGCGGAAGACTCGAGGAAGCTTCAAGGGAGACCGGAGAAGCTTGGATCTGTGCCAGGATGGAGGAGAAGAATGAGGGAAACCGCATACCAAAGCTAGACGGTGGCGATCGGCACCGCAACTCTCGCCTTCAAATCAGGGCAGATCAGTGAGTTTTTCTAGTAAATCTTGTTGAAATTCAGTTAGATTTCATCATCATTTCGACTCCAGTTAGTTTAATCCTTGACTCGATTCATTTGTTATCAAAGAATTGTTACCGCAACGTCTTTCTTGTGTTCGATGAATACATCTTGATTTACCCACGTTCGATCCATATCTATCTTATAAAAATTAAAAACATATAAAAACATCCTTGTTATCTGACCTCTTACAGGCATTTTATCAAACATCTCACAGGCGTTCGACAGAAGCATCATCTTATATTCAACTTCGCTATATAAAATTTATATATATATATATAAACTTACTATTAAGTAAATATTATATATATCTCTCTCATCTTTGACCTCCTAACGGGCATTTGGTCGAACACCCGATAGGTGTTCGACTAAATTGACCCAGTAATTCTGGAAATCAACTATACATAAATATATAAAATATATAAAAATCATATAGAAACTTATAAAAATATCTATACTAATTCTAAGGAGTATTCTGTATCTATAAGTCTTTTTATCTTACCTTAATCTCTGTTACTACCTCACTAATCACTCTTTTTATCTCTCCATACTTATCTAAACTCTTAGTTCGTACATTATAGTTAGATAATTAATTATTCTCTTCATATCTATCTTCTTAGTATATATATAAATACCAGTCTAACCCTTTCATTCTATCTTAATATACCTATATAGCTTCTTCTTCGTTTTGTTCTCACTCTTATTAAACTACTTATTATTATTAAATTATTGTCTACCTTTTCACTAACTACATTATTATCCTTCATAAATCTAATATCTAATATCTCACCTCTTTCTTATTCTTAGTGTTTCTGATACATATACCTATAACATCAGATATGTTCTTATTTCTCTTACGACCCTATTAATCGATATACTTACTAATTACTTAATTCTTTTTACTATCTTTAGTATTATTCCTATATCTTAATAAATAACAACTCAATTATTAAATATATACTAGAAGACCAGTCCCTGTGGAGACGACATTACTCTAACTATACATTTGAGTAAGTTCTATATTTTATCAAATTTATTTGATTGTAGGCAAATTGATTACAATGAAAAATTAAAATTAACGCCCAATTTGCCTCTGTGAAATTGGCGCCGTTGCCAGGGACGACGGCAATTTGATGGAAGCAAATTACAGTGTTAATTTTAATCGTCGTTGTAATTTTAATTTGCCTACAATCAAATAAATTTATAATATGTAGAAAATTACTCAAAGATGTATAAGCGAGAGTAAGTTCGTCTCCACAAGGACTGGCCTTTAGGTATGTATTCAATAAAGGAGTTATTAGTTAATAAAATGTAGTAATAATACTAAAGATAATGGGAATAAGAAGAGATAACTAATTAATGAGTGGAGGAGATATTAGTTTAATAAGAGTAAAGAGTAAGAATAAGTAGCTATGTATATTCAGATAGAAGAGAAGGGGTAGAGTAGTATTTTTTATATGATTTATATATATATATATATATATATATATATATATATATATATATATATATATATATTTATATTTTCTTATAATGAAAGGTTGTGTGTAGAATGAGTTATTTGGTCGAAATAGGAGTTAAGACAGTAATCGTATAGTTAGATAGTGTTTATATGTTTTTAAGTATTTTTTATATAGTTTTTGCATTCGATTGAATGAAATAATGGGTCGATTTAATTGAACACCCAGAGATGTTTGACCATCTGGCCGTTAGGGGGTCGAAGAAGAGATATATATAGTATTTACTTAATAGTAAGTTTTTAAATATATTGAATACATATTTTATAAGAAGAAATAGAATATTAGAGGGTGACTCTGTCGAACGCCCATCAGATGTTCGACAGAATGCCTGAAGCAAGATGGAAGAGAGGGAAATATTTATTTATATATTTTTGGAAAGTTAAGTGGGGTAGAACTTAGATAAATCAAGGAATGTTGATCGAACACACTATTTGTTCGATGAATTGCCCGAAAGAAATTGCGATAACAATATTTGGACGATAGTGGATCAGATCAAGGATAAACAAACTCGATTCAAAAGTAAACTATAACAATCTTGAAGTTCATCAAAGATAAGCTTACAGTACCTGATTCTGCCCTGAATAGAAGCAAGGAGGAGGCGGCACCGATCGTCGCCGCCTAGCGTCGATATGCAATCTGCCCCTTCTCTCCCTTGCTAGCGCAGAATCGAGCTCTCCTAGATCTTCCTTAAAGCCTCTCGGAGCTTCTCGAATGGTCAGGAGGTTGTCACAACCCTCCTGCCATTCTCGCTGCCACATGACGGGTCCTTAGCCGTCTCTCAATCTCGGTGGAAAGATTGGTTGGAAGATGGATGAAATTGGGGCATTCCGCCCCCTTTTAAAAGCTTGGGAGGGACCCCATAGGCCGTCTGATGGTGGGGAGCAGCACGTCAGATCATGGCTGGTCCCCCTCGCCAACCGAGAATGGCCTCTGGCCAGCGGAGTCGACGGCTAGGGGTGAGAGTGGACGTAAATGCCCGTGGCTGTTGGATCATTCTTATAAAATGCCAACGGCTGCAATTAAATCACAGCCTTGGACCCTATGATCCGATGTACCTAGAGCCACGTCAGCATGCAGTGTCAGCGCCCTATCAGCAGTACACATCCCCTTCGTCTCTTTTGATTCGTCCATCGATGGGTCCCGTGGCCGTGTCAGCCTAAAATAAATAAAATAGTTAAATTCAGCGAGATAGATGTCCACCGTTCGATCTTCTTAAAGAAGATCGGATGTTTGAGATCATATCCGCCGCTTTGAATAAGCCTGAAAGGCACGGGCTTTGGGCCATGTTAGATCGAAGCCCGGTTCTTTTATCTTCTTATTTCCATATGATTGCGGCCCGTTGGGCTGCGATTGTATTTCATTCTGTGGCCTGGCCCGATGCGAATAGAATAAACATGGGACTTGCATCCCATATTTAAAACTTGTAAAAAAAGATGCAATATATAATTGTTCGCGGATTATACTAAGAGAATCAAAACATAATTCATACCTCTCATGTGCGAATGTGGGCCTGTGCACAGTTCGATTTGGGCCTGGCCCTCAGGCTCCTTGTGTACGGGCTTTGCTAGCAGTTTGGCCGGCTTGAGTGCCTCACGCTCGTTGGCCTGGCTGCTGGCTTCTGAGTCTCGGCGCTTGGTGTGGCCCAATAAGGACCCCTTTTATATATTTATTTATATCTTTCTTTTTCATTGAATTTTATCTATTGCCCCTTTGGTTCCTTGTGTACGGGCTTCGCTGGCGGTTGGGCTGGCTTGAGTGCCTCACGCTCGTTGGCCTAGCTGCTAGTTTTGAGTCCCGACGCTTGGTCTGGCCCAATAAGGACCCCTTTAATATATTTATTTATCTCTTTCTTTTTCATTAAATTTTATCTATTTGTTTCTTCAAATTCAATACAGGCTTTACTCCTGCACTTTTATAAACAACATACTAAATAACACTTGTTTAACTCAAACAAGTCTTAAATGTATATTTTTAACTAAGAAGTATTTAAATTGTATAACATGCATAAAAATGACGTTAAAATGCATTATTTTATCGTTTGCTCTATTTAGTGCATGAAATATAAAATTCTTATAAAATTGAAGAAAATACACATGAAATGATCCCAAAATGCCCTTAAATTATGTATAATTACATGACATATTTTGGGTCTATCAGGATGTAAATTTGTAAAAAGTCCACAAGTTCAGATCACATTTTTCACTCATGGACTCATGGCGCGAGAGTGCTGGAACAAAATCCAGCCATAGTTGACCAAGCGTACAACTTGGTCGAGAGTAACGAATACTCTATAGATGACGTTACTCCGCAACCATCGGTTGTTCCTGGATGACAACCGTCAGCAACACTACAGCCACTGTTGCTAAGACCATGAGTAACACAGGGTGGACGAAATGGACTACCACCGCCCCCAGGGTTACTCCACCGCCGGCTACAACGATGACTGTGGCACAAACCACATCATCGGTTGTGTCCATGGCCCGAGCTCATGTCGCTGTCTGAGAACCCATGCAATGCTTCAAATGCAAGGGTTTCGAACATCGACGAACAGAATGTCCATCCCTACTGCACATGGACATACATGGGAACCCGATAGAACCCTTATCGAAAGATGACTTGGAGGTCAACGAGTTTTCAGGAGAACTTTTTGAGGAAGAAGGGTACAACGAGCCCTTGGGTTATATCCAGATCATTTGTCTAGAACCCACGCCCGAACCACCACTAGTGAATTTGTGAATTCAGCGGAATGGAACAGAAACCAGCAGCTGGAGCTCCGCCTGGACAGCCCCTAGGCGAGCTCCCCTTCCAAGCCCTACGGTGGCGCTTGCGACCCCTCAGACCGGATCTGCTCCATCTCGACAGTCGACCCCCTCTACTGGGTTAGGTAATGGTCAACCTAACCCTACTCCCGCGGTCATTCTACCCCACAAACTCGACAGCACACATTCACGTTGACTTAGTTCAATGAACTTCTATTTTTTACTTGTACGTCAAAATTGGAGGATGTTCATTTAAATTGATAGTTGACAGTGGTCGCTGCATAAATGCAGTATCCGAAGAGACCGCCACTAAGTTGGGATTGTCACTCATTCCACATCCCACCCCTTATAACGTCTCTTAGATAGACGCTTCGACTCTACCAGTCAAATCATAGTGCTACGCCCCATTTAAGAAGAGCATTTATGACAAGAAAGTGATGTGTGACGTCCTACCAATGAAAATTGGTAGTATCATTCTAGGAAAACCATGGTTATTTGACCATGACGTCCAAATTTCTAGGCAGGTAAACACCTGCATGTTCATTTATGGAGGTCAACGACTAATATGGTACCCGTCGACCAAACAAATGAACCCGCCTGCCTTATGCACACCAACTCCTACCTGGCAACCCCAGAATACACTAGTCACAAATATATGTATATTTCACCGGCAATTGGATTAAGACCGAATGAGTATTCCGGTTTTTTTTGCACTGACACTTGCTGTTCCCACTAAGGAACCCGAGCCTGATAGCACGACCCCAGAGGTTGTCCGATTGATAGAAGAATTCCACGAGGTATTCGTAGAGGAATTACCAAACGAGTTACCTCCGATGTGTGACATACAACACACAATAGATCTAGTATCGGGAGCATCTCTCCCAAATCTACCGCATTATCGGATCGCCCCTACAAAATACGAGGAGCTTCATCGACAAGTTAAGGAACTCCTAGCTAAAGGACTAATCCGGGAAAGTCTCAGTCTCTATGCCATACCGGCACTTTTGGCGCCAAAGAAAGACGTAACTTGGTGAATGTGCTGCGATCTAGGGCAATCAACATGATCATTATGAAATATCGATTTCCGATTCCTCGAGTTCAAGACCTATTCAATGAGATGGCTGGAGCCACTATTTTCTCTAACATTTACCTGAGGAGCGGATACCACCAGGTCTTGATCCTCCCAAGAGATGAACGGAAGACCGTTTTCAAGATTAAACACGGTCTATTCGAATGGAACGTGATGCCGATTGGGCTATCTTATGCCCCAACTACCTTCCAGGGATTGATGAATGAGGTACTCTGCCCATTCATAGGAAATTCATCGTCGGCTACTTCGACGATATACTTATCTACAACACTAGCAGGAATGACCATTTACAACACCTACGAGACATGTGCTCCGCACTCTGACGGGAAAAGCTCTATGCTCACCCAAAGAAGTGTAGTTTCTTTACTTCGGAGGTATCATTCCTTGGGTTTTTCCTATCGGGTAACGGAGTATCAGCCGACTCGGCCAAGGTAGAGGCTATCACCTCTTGGCCAAAACTAAAGGATGTACATGACGTCCGGAGTTTCATGGGACTAGCCACCTTCTATCAAAGGTTTGTGCCTGGATTTAGTAGGGTTACTGCCCCTATCACTGATTGATTGTGGAAGGAGGAGTTTGAATGGACCCCTACAGCCAATAAGGCCTTCGAGCTCATAAAGAGGCTTATGACCAAAGCACCAGTCCTCAAATTACTCGACTTTGGTAAAGTATTCGAAGTCGCGTGTGACGCCTCAGGATTAGGCATTGTAGGAGTTCTCTCTTAGGAAGGACACTACATCGAATACTTCATTGAGAAGTTAAATGACACACGCCGGAGATACGACAATTACGATCGGGAATATTATGTGCTGGTTCAATCATTACGCCATTGGAAGCATTACCTCGTGCCTTGGGAGTTCGTCCTATATTTGGACCACAGTGCTCTCAGGTACTTACACAATCAGTGAAAGGTAAGCGATCGTCACGCCCGATGGATAGTATATCTACAAGATTACACGTTTGTAATCTGACATACGAAGGGCAAGGATAATGCAGTGGCCGATGCCCTAAGTAGGCGGCCACTAGTTCTAAATGTGATGTAAACCCAAGTTGTGGGTTTTGAACAGGTCAAAGATGACTACGAAGACTATCCCAATTTTGGACCCATTCTACGTGTTCTAAAAGAAAGAACGAGCTCAGAGCTACGAGACTACTACATTTCAGATGGTTACTTGTTCCATAGAAAGAAGTTATGCATTTCACAAACATCACTACAAGATTTTCTCATTTGGGAAACTCATGCGAGAGGCCTTAGTGGTCATTTTGGAGTTAGCAAGACAATTCAGACTGTAGAATATCAATTCTACTGGCCCTTGCTTAAAAGAGACATTGGCAAGGTCATCTCACGTTGCTTAACGTGTTCACGCGCCAAAATGACGAAGCAGAAATCCGGCTTATACATGTCCCTCCCAATGCCTAGTAGACCCTGGGATGATCTTGTCATCGACTTTGTCTTAGGACTCCCTAAGGCCTTGCGAAGACATGACTCGGTCATGGTCGTCGCTGACAGATTTTCCAAGATGGCACATTTTGTGTTGTGCTCCAAGACCTTGGACGCGTCTCGCATCGCATGACTCTTCTTTGAAAATATTGTCAAATTACACAGAGTACCAAAGACTATAGTCTCGAATCGCGATGTGCGATTTACAAGTTATTTTTGGAAAATGCTTTGGGTCCTCATGGGAACCCAAGTAAAATTTTCAACTGCTTACCATCCCAAACGGATGGTCAGACCGAAGTTGTCAACCGGAGTATTGGCAACTTATTATTGTCCATAGTGGGTGAAAACACTAGCTCATGCGATCTCGTGTTGCCCCGAGCAGAATTTGCTTACAATTCTTTGGTCAACCGTACTACCAGTAAGACCCCATTCGAGATCATCTATGGTCATCTACCCCACCGGCCACTAGACTTCATGCCATTAGATGAGCATGCTAGAATTTCTGAGGAAGGGTTAGATTTTGCACAACATATTAAGAACATGTGTCAAAGCATTCATTCTCACATTGCATTGCAAAATGACAAGTACAAAGAAATGGCTGATAAATGACGACGGTCCGTTAAGTTTATGGAGGGAGATCAAGTCATGATTTGATTACGGCCTGAGAGATACTCTCCTGGGGTCAGTACAAAATTATACCCTCGTAGCGTCTGGCCTTTCTCGATTGCCCAAGTGATCAATGGCAATGCATATGAGGTGAGAGTCCCTCTAGAGTGGGGGATTTGTCCAACCTTCAATGTAAGTGACTTAGTGCGCTACCAGCTTACGCCCCAAAATGATAAACCTCACAGCCCCTCGAGCTTAACTAGAAGTTAGAATTCTACACTCTTGTTGGCACCCTTCCATTCAAAAACTATGAGGAAGGAAAACATAGATACAGTACTATAGGAAATAATCGATACTACAAGGGAGCGGTTGGACCGCAGATTTCTTGTTCGTTGGCTGGGCCGACTGTCTTCAGACAACACATGGATTTCAGAAGCCGAGCTGCAATGACTTCGACCGGAGCTAATGCGACCACTCGAGGACATCATTAGCATCAACTCGTTGGAGCTGAGTTCCTCCCACCCGGGGAGGATGATTGGGGACCATCTCACCACGAGCATAGAATGACATCAACAACCAAGCCGAGCTGCTCGAGTCGATACCGGCAACATGTCGTTCAAGTACCCTGCTTGACGACACATAAGCCAGTGCTCATATTTTATCACTTATTTTGAATGTAATTTTCCTTTCAAATTGTGGGCGGGCCTATTTGTGTTTGGGGCCTCGTCCTTTGAACGGTTTTACTTTTGTCATTTTGAGAGGGCCCCTTGTCAAGAGACGGTTCCCTCCCTATGGTGGACGATTAGGCATGCCTCGACCCTATATAAAGGCTGGCATGCCCAAGAGGACCTTTAGGTGAAATTGAATTGAAAGTTGAAGTTGAGTTTCTTAGTTATTTCTTTCCACCAATAGATAGATTGTCTAGTAGATCGTGGGATTGTGGCCTCCTCTCCACGTTGAGAATTATCATAGATCGTCGCCCTCGCCCGTTTGTCATCCTCGGATTGTCTGCACCATCAAGAATGCCAATCCTTGGTCTATTGTTGATCAAGAATCGTCCAAGAAGCCCTCGTGGAGACACCGTCTATCTGCCACCCTACCGCCGCTCTCGTCGACGGTTTGTTCATCATTTCCTGGATTCTCCTACGTCTAAGCTCGCAAGAACCCCTGCAGGAGCAGTTCTTGGTCTTGCCCACGGATCTTGAAACCCTCCAGCATGATCCCACACGCCCTGCAGTTAGCCTGTGCATCCACGTATGGACCTGCCTACGCGTCCATGCACGGACCTGCTCACGTGCCCACCTCTCACTGCACGCCCGCCTTTGTTGTGCGCGCCTGCTCCTGCCGCATGTCGGCGCTCCACCAACGCTGCGTCTTGCCCGCGTGCGTACCTCCTACCACGCACGCGCCTGCACCCGTTGCGCACTGGTGCCCTACTGCACCGTATCCATCCGCACGCCCGCCTTCAGCTACGCACGCCTGTGCCCACTGCTCACCGGCGCCCCATCGCACCCGCACCCCGCCGCGCCGGCACCCCGCCGCGCCGGCCTTCTGCCACACATGCCTGCGCCCTGCCGCGCGCCGACCACTGCATGCCTTTGCCCTCAGTTGTGTGCACCTGCAGCCGTCGCCCACCGGTGCCCTGCCCGTGCACGAGCCCTGCTGTCCCCTGCGCGTTGCCAATGCATTACGCTTATCGGTGCACCCCCCCTTTGATTAGACTTGCCCTTTCAGCCCTATTGTGCCAACGATGGAAATCGCACATCAGGTTCTACCGTTATCCCATTCGTTTGCAGTTCAGTTACTTCTTTCAGTACTATAGATTTGTGCTCCGTGCCTTTGAGAGATTTCCTTCACATACGTCAATTAGAATATAGCCCTCCTCGTGAGATATAGTATCTTCTGAAAGGTAAACCACTAGATAATTACTGAGGAGGTTTTGACGCCAAGAGGCAATTAACTTTACCCCTCAACGCGTAGCTTCTAAGTGGTCCAAAGGGACGTCGAGGAGTCGATTGGGATTCAAATCAACCTTCGTCGACTTAATTGATTGCCGACTTTTAATAGTACGTCTTCATACTTGTCGTTGATTTTAAAGATAACATCTTATCACACTTGCATCATCGTGCACATTTGTCTTCCCTGTGTTGTAACATGTGCCAGTCGATCCCGGTCGACTACTTGTTACATCATTTGTGCCGCAGTCACCATTGTGGCTGGATGTGGAGTAACCCTAGGGGCTTTTCGACCACCCCATGTTACTCACGTTGTTAGCAGTAGTGGCTGTAGTGTTGTTGATGGTTGATGGGGGACCATCCTGGAGACACCTTGATGGGACGACGTCAACCTCACCGAGCTGCACGCGTCGATGCTCGCCACCCGGGGTTCAAGTACCCTGCCTAAGCATCTTTATCTCAGTCGCTTTTATTTCTGTTTATTTGTATTTCTGGATTTCATGGACTGGGCCGGTGTTGGGCCTCGTTCTCATCTTTTCCTTTTATTTTTCAGTTGTATTTTCAAATTGTAAGGAGAGGCCAAACCACGTCTCGCGACAGTTCGTCCTCCCCTCCCACGTTCACTTGGCACCTATCCTCACTATATAAGGGGATAGCATGCCCAAGGAACATTTGAGTCATTTGTTGAAAGAATTTTACAACTCTTGTCTCCACCTATCATAGTGAGTAGAGCGTAGAGGGAAATTGGCTATTCCCGCCCACGTCGAGATCACTCCGTGGTGTAGAGCCCATGATTTTCCACGTTGAGATCACTCCGTGGGGAACGTGTTCAAGCGCACCCTCGAGATCACTCCGGTACGAGGAAAGAAATTCAAGAAAGTCGCCCGCACCTGGAGCTGAAGACTTCCTCGTCAAGAACACTCCGAGGGAGCCCGCAGCCGAAGACTATCCACGGGGTCCTCCAGATCCCACCAAGGCTGTCAAGAATCATCAAGAAACTTACATTCTTGAAGGCTTCTCGGGGCAGTTTCTGATCAATAAGACCAAGAAGGACCTCTTCCTGGGATCAATCTCTTCCGGACGCCATCAAGAAACGCTCCACCCATCTCCAAGGCCTGCCGATCACCATCTCCGCCAGCGCCGCCCACCAACTCCGCCGGCATCCGCCCTGTCGCGCTCAATCACCCGCCCTCTCCGTGTGCCATCTACTCTCGCGCGCCAGTCCTCGCTCAGGCGCCCGCTCGCGCGCGCCGGTCACCCACCTGGACACTGGTCATGCCCGCGCACGGCCAGCGCTCGCCCACCGCCCGTGTCGCGCGACCCTCTCACGATGGCACGCCCATTCGCCGCTTGACACCGGCGCCTGGTTGCCTGCCGCGCTCAAACGCTCGCCCTCACCGCGAGCCGCCCACGCCCGAGTGCCGCACCTCTGCGCGTCCGCTCCCGCCGAGCACCACACACCCGCGTGCCTGCCCGGATGCCGCACACCCGCGCGCCCGTCCGCACATCGTGCGCCCGCGCGCCCATCGAGCACCGCACGTCCGCGCGCTCATTGGAACACTGCGCGCCCACCCGCGTGCGAACGCCGTGCACCCGCCCACGTGTTCACGCCGACTGGCACCCACGTCCCGCACGAAGGCCGGGTGTGAAACCCCATCGGGCAAGCCAGGTCACAGCGACCTCCAGTCCTGCGCCCTTACGACCGGTCTCCTCATGCGTCATCACTTCCCTCCTCGACATTGACTCAGACGTGAATGGCGCCTCATACTATCAACATTAAGGTACCTTCTCGTCTCCCCTCCATCATTTCCAGTATTATTACCGCTTTCAGTGTCGTCATCTGCTATCTCGTCCACTGCCCATTTTCTATATAATCTACGAATAGGATAGCTACCATCGTCGAGAGATAGGGCCTTCTTTTGGTTGATAGGATAATCAGTGATTTAGACGCCGAACGCCCTAGGGCCGTCTAACGCCCCTCACTGCCTAGTCGTCGAGTCGGTCCAGCGGGTCCTTGGGAGTTTGATCTAGGATCAATATCTCGCCATTGATCGTCGTGGATTTATCTCCCTACACTGTGGATATTCATATTTGCTCATTCGAGGTCTTCATCTTTTGCGCATACATTCATATAAACATCACGAACCGGTCCATCGATTCCTGTGGCGTAATACATCAATGGTTGTTGTCCAAGGGACAACCACTGGTGGTGGAGTAACACCGTCGATAGAGTACTCGTTACTCTCAACCAAACGCTTTCCTTGCCTAAGGTCCATCCATTTCCATAAAAGATGAGTCTTATACAACTTAGGACAATACTTGTCTTTCAGGCGTCTAGACATTTGTTCCCAAGTTGGAGAGGGTTCTCCTCGGCGTCGGGCCACTTCCTTCTCATTTTTCCATAAAATTTTGGCTTGTCCGCCAAGCTAGGCTTTAGTGTATGACACACATAGATCATCGTCCATGTCATACCATTGGAAATAGCTTTCCAAGTCAGATTCCCAATCCGTGTAATCCTTAGGGTTCCTTGACCCTTCGTAGATGGGAACTTCCATCCGCACGCTCTTCTGGATCATTGCTCCATGAGCTTCTCAATGATGATCTCTTTCATCGTCCTCGTATTGATGTTGATTCAGTGTGGACGTCTTGCATCATGTGGCGCATAGTAGTCAGTATGTTCGGGCGTATGGGCCATGTTAGGAGCTGCCGGTGGGGCATACTCACCATAACCATGATGTGGAGGTTGCACGTAGGTTGGTGGAAATACTTGGTTAGCCACGAGGACAGTCAGCCCAGAAGTGAGTGGTGGTCAGTAGGAGGTCTGATGTGGAGGCCTAACGACGGACTCCATCTGATATGCCGTTGGTGGCACTGGTTAAGGCTCGTTGGTATGATAAACTTCACGCGGTGCATATGTCCGTGCTGGCACATACTGAGGAGCATAGACAGGGTTTACCGATGGCACCCTGTATGGGTGAGGTGCCGAAGTAACAAATGACCCTTGGTTAGGGGCTAGATTCATGGTCGGACCATATGGTCTGGGCATGACATTCATTCCGTTCGGAAATGAAGGTCTATTTGGACCTATCAGATAATTTTGCGTGGTTGGCGCAATGTACTGGTTAGTCCCCACGACTTGACGTAACATGTTGGTCAATGTACTGGTTGTCCTTGAGCGTGCACACCATCACCAAGACAAAATGGTCCAGCACCGACAAGGGAATTCCTTGATTAGTGATGATGACTACTAAAATTCACACACTTAATTTTCTTTAGGTCGATGAGCAGTTGAAGACCAGCATTGAAAACGGCAATTCAACTGTAAAGGAAGAGGGAATAGAACCTGAGGGTCGTTTGAGTGCTTAAGAAGGATCACTAGTGGATGATTAAAACCCAAGAGCGAAGTGCAAGAGAGCATAATCACGGAGACGTCGGGCTATCAATGGCGGCTCAATATTATGATATATCCCATCAGTGACATGATTCAGTGGACTTTTCTGCATGGACATTGGATGTCGTCGGAAAAAAATCAGTGGATAACCGAATTCACGGCGACAAATTTCTCACAAGAAATCCCTAACACTATAGAAGGGACCGATCTTTCTTTCTGAAGGGAAGAAGAGATGATAATCCGTTGACAGGACGATGATGGGTGTTTACTACCACAACTCCACTACTGAATAGCCAAGGATAGGCGGCCGATTGAGAGTTCGCCGTCGTGGGGTGGGGGGAGAGAAATCCAGTTTGTAGCCCTCCCAAGCACTTCAATTCTCTAGTAGGAAAGTGCCAACAACCTCCCAAAAGGATAAGCGGAGTTTTCTCAGGCCTTGATGTCGTGGAACTGAGAAGGGAAAATAGTGAAATTTCTGGATAGAACGGGCGATAAAATTTGACGACGAGCGTTTTTGAAATAGCCTCTCGGTGGACTCTAAAATGGTCGTCTTCTATGATGTTTTCTTCCGCTTGATGATGATTTTTTCTTCTAGGATGACTTCTTTTCTTCTTCTCTAGCAGCAACCAAAATGGGAAATTTTCAATAGAGTCACTACTTCTTCTTCGATAATGATTTCACCTTTTCCGGAGGAAAGGTGGGACCAAATCGATCAACCAGAACAAAATGGGGAACTAGAGAAAGCAATAACTGCCAACAACATGAACGAGGTCTGAAAATTCTGAACACAATTGACTCCCACCCTTCTCCATGTCTGCTCTTCCCTTCTTATATTGGGGAAGTGGCAGTTGTGGGGAAGGTGGCCCTATTGGGCCCCCTCTTAAGGGAGAGCCTATTGGGCTTCCCTTAAGAGGACTCTTTAGGGGAAGACAAACCCAACAAGGTTTTCTTCCCCTAAAGAGGACACTAAATCAACCTCAAATAAAGAAAACATTCAGGAGGCCGGTACTCACGCAGGAGGGGCCTCCCGTCAGTCCAACAACAATGAGAACATAAAACCATAAAATGTTGCACCTAGACATTGGACACATAGCGAGACGACGATGCTGCTTGTCAAACCTGGTAGTAGAATTGTGGATTCTTCATGTCGGCTCGGGTTCCACGACGAGATTGGCAACGGGGTCGGGGCCCAGTCGGCTGGATGGTACTCCATCATCCTCCCGGGGTGGGAAGAACTCGGCACTAACAAGTTGAAGCCAACGATATCTTCAAGGGGTTGGACAAGCTCTGGTCGAAGCCGAAGAAGGTTCACTTCTGAAATCCATGTGTCATCTAAAGATGGTTGACCCTACCAGTGCACTAGGAACTTGCGATCCATCCGCTCCCCTGTAGTATTAATTACCTCCTCCAGTACCGACTCGACATGCTCATGCCTCATTGGGGACAAGAGGGGAGGGGGTAGATGGTTTTTCTAGCTCACTTCACTACTAAGGCTCGAAGGGGTGTGAGGCTCAATGATAGGTGGCATAGGTTGGTACCAGTCCAGATTGCTAACATTGAAGGTGGGACAGATCCCACAATCTGGCGGGATTCCCACAACGTAGGCATTCTTTCCGATCACACGGACTATCGGGAAAGGCCAGGCACTACAAGTATGAAGCTTTGTAGTGACCCTAGGAGAGTATCTCTCGGGCCTCAACCTGACCATGACAAGTTCTCCCTTGGTGTGGCTAACTGATCTACGACCCACATCAGCGGTGACCTTGTACTTCTCATTTTGCGATGTAATGTGTGCATGAATGTCATGATGTATGCCCCAAATATGTTGTGGAAATGCAACGTCATCCTCGGAAGCTCTAGAATGCTCATCTACGGGGGTAAGGTCTAAAGGCTTACGAGGTATCTGGCCATAAACTATTTCAAATGGAGTGTGACCGGTGGTGCGGTTCACCGAAGAATTAAATGCAAATTCAGCACGGGGTAGGACACGATCCCACGCACAGAGGTTTTCTCCGACGATCGAACAAAGTAAATTCTCTAGGCTATGATTCACTAACTCAGTTTGCCCATCTGTTTGGGTATGATAGGCTATGGAAAATTTAAGCTTCGTCCCCATTAAGACCCATAGTGTCTTCCAGAAATAGCTAGTGAATCGCACATCATGATCCGACACGATCGACTATGGTACTCCATGCAAACGGAGGATCTCGTCAAAAAATAAGCATGCTACATCGGCGGTCTTTGAGCATGGTATAAAATGGGCCATTTTGGTGAATCGATTGACTACGACCATAATGGAGTTGTGTCGTCGGGCCGTCTTTAGTAGACCAAGGACAAAATCGATACTAGCGTCATCCCAGGGACATGGCGGCATGGGTAAAGGCGTATAGAGCCCAGTGTTCTACTTCGTCATCTTCGCCTTCGAACAAACCAAGCAACGGGAGACAATCTTCCCAACGTCCCTCTTCAATGACGGCGAGTAGAACTGAAATTCCAACGATTGGATGGTCTTGTTGACACCAAAATGTCCACTTAGACCACCAGCATGTGTTTCCCAAATAAGGGAATCTCGTAGCGATGTACGGGATATGCATAACCTTTTCCCATGGAAGAGGTAACCGTCAGCGATATAATAATTTCAGTACTCAGACTTTGGGTCTTCATTAATGGCATGTCTAATCTTCCCGAAGTCCGGGCAATCTTTGTAGTCTTATGGGATTTGATCAAATCCTAACACTCGGGTCTTCATCACATTTAGGACAACTGGTCTCCGGCTGAGAGCATCGGCTACGGTGTTGTCCCTTTCCCTTCTTATGCCGTATCACAAACGTATAGTCCTGCAAGTAAGCAATCCACTGGGCGTGTTGATCACTGACCTTCTTCTAGTCATGCAAATGCCGGAGGGCACTATGGTCCGAGTAGAGCACAAATTCCATTGGAAGAAAATAATGGCGTGAGTGTCGAAGCGACTGGACTAAGGCATAAAATTCCTGATCGTAGTTATCTTAACGATGCTTCGTGTCGTTCAATTTTTTGCTAAAGTACTTGATCAGATGTCGGTCTTGACTAAGGACGCCACCAATACCTACGTCTGAAGCATCGCAAGCTACTTCAAACACTTTTTGAAGCCAGGCAATCGTAAGATGGGACCATGGGTCATGCATCGCTTGATCTCTTCAAAAGCCTTGTTTGCTGCCTTCGTCCATTCGAACTTATCAAGTCTGATAAGGTCCATCATAGGGGCTGTGACGCCGCTAAACCTTGGGACGAAACGTCGATAGAAAGTCGCTAAGCCCATGCAACTGTGCACGTCATGAACGTCCTTGGGCTTGGGCCATGTCGTTATGGCCTCGATATTGGCCCAATCTGAAGAAGCTCCTTGAGCTGATATGAGGAAGCCGAGGAAGGAAACCTTGGCCACGAAGAAACTACATTTCTTCGGGTGGGCGTAGAGCTTCTCTCTCTGACGCGCGTCACACACCTCTTGGAGGTGTCTAAGTGGTCCTCATGTATCCCACTAAAAATCAATATATCATCAAAATATACGACTACAAACCTACCAATGAATGGGCGTAAGACCTCATTCATCAAACGTTCGAACATACTCGGGGCGTTGGAGAGCCCAAATGGCATAACGTTCCACTCGAAAAGGCCATCTTTGATCTTGAAGGCTGTTTTCCATTCGTCTCCTGGTCAAATGTGAACTTGGTGATATCCACTACGTAAATCAATTTTTGAAAAGATGATCGCTCCGGCCATCTGATCGAATAAATCCTGCACTCGAGGAATGGGAAAATGGTACTTCACCCTTATCATGCTGATGGCGCGGGAATCACAACACATACGCCAAGTCCCATCCTTCTTCGGCGCGAGTAGGGCAGGAATGGCACACGGACTGAGACTTTCGCGTATGAGACCTTTAGCCAGGAGTTCCTTTACCTGGCAATACAATTCCTCGTATTTTACCGGGTCCATCTGGTAATGCGCTAAGTTTGGAAGCGAAGCTCTAGGAATGAGATCTATAGCGTGTTGTATGCTACGCATATGTGGGAGCTTGTTAGGGAGTTCTTCGGGAAAAACATACCCCGTAATCAGCCATGAGCTCCGTCAGCTCAGGCGTGTCAGGTAGTTTAGACGTATGTGGTGGTTCTTTCGAAGGAACGTCTCGTGTGAGAGCGAAACATACTGGTAAGTCTTCTCATTCTTGTTCAAGTTCTCATTGGAATATACACCCGTTGGTGATCAACGGTGTCTTCGGCTGAGGAACCGGTGTCGCTTTGGTCGGCGCTAGCTGAGTAGGTGCCCGTACTGCTGGGTACCATAATAGTCCACGTCCACCATACATAAATGAACATGTGTTCGCTCATCTTGACAGTTGGACGTCGTTGTCGAACAACTAGGGACGTCCCAATATGATACAACCGATCTTCATAGGCAGGACGTCGCATAGCACCCTTTTGTCGTGGTGCTCATCTTCAATGGCACGTGGCACTGCGAACGTACTGGAAGGGTCGAAGCGTCAATCCATGATACGCTATAAGGAGTAGGGTGTGGTGACAAAGTAAGACCTAGCTTGGCTGCGGTATCTTCGGAGACTGCATTGATGTAGCTCCCACTATCTATAATCAACTTGCATGTGCATCCATTGATCTTTTCATAGACGTAAAAGATCGACGTGCGCTACACAAGTTCCTTGGGGTTGGGTGCTGACTGTGTAGACAGAGGCGGTAAGATGATTGCCAGAGTATGAGTCTAAGTCAGAGATACCTGTTGTGTAGGTGCGGTCATTGACAGAATCCTAGCTGGTGGTGCTGCCGGTTCGACCGGAGTAGGTCTCAGTGATCTAGAGACGTCATGAGGTGTAGTGTTCAATTGAATTCCAAAGTTCACCACCAGGGAAACAGATGCCGAAATCGCGAGAGTAATCTGGATATACCCTAATGGTTCCTGATCGGCCTCATCTTCGCGTCACTCGCCTGGATAGACATCTACCTCTATGTCATCCTCGGGTGGTGGGTCGATAGGATTCCCACTAAAGTCCATAAAAAGTAGGGATGGACAGTCAAACCATTGATGCCCAAAGCCCTTGCACTTGAAGGACTGTAATTGCTCGCGATTCGCTGTCAGGGCACGAGCAGTTGAGAACAGGTGGATGCAGTTGGGGCCACAATAACCATCGTCGGTGAAGGAGTAATGCTCCTAGCGAGAGGTGGAGCTCCTCTTGGTAATCTAGTAGTCGAGGTGGGCCTCGTCATCTGAGCTGTGGCGACGGACGGAGCGCGAGTAGTGTGAGCCGTCACTGTGGATGTATCATCGATGGAGAACTCGTTGCTCTCTACTATACTATATGCCTGATCTACTGATGTTGGATTCTGTTCCAGCACCTTAGCTCCTAGCTCGGGACGTAATCCATGCACGAAGAGCACAATCCGAACATGCGGGCTATCGACGAAGCAACAGTGCATATGGTACTCCTCAAAGTCCTCGATATAGTCACTAACCTTGTGCCTGCCCTGCTTGAGATCCATCCACTTGAGAAGGAGACATGTTATGTAAATCTTAGGGATATACTTATCCTTAAGCTTTCTCGACATGACTTCCCAGGTGATAAGTGGATCTCCTCATCGTCTCGCGGCATCCTCCTTGTTCTTCCTGAATATCTTGGCCTGGCCTCCAAGTTTGGCCTCAGCATATGCGACGCAAAGGTCGTCATCCATATCGTACCACTGGAAGTAACTTCCTAGATTGGACTCCCAGTCCGTATAATCTTTCAGATTCCGTGTGCCCTCATAGATGGGAACTTCGATTCAGACACTCTTTTGAATCATGGCTCGGTGGGCCTCCTGTCTATGATCTCTATCATCATCGTCATGATGACAACGGGCTGATTGATGTCGTCGGACGTCCTGTGGTCCATACGGATCTAAGGGTTCCGGAGCGGAAGCGGGGGAATGATAGGCCAGACGGTAATCCTGCGGTGTAGGAGGTCTCAGTGGTGCATCGACTGTCCTCAAGGCCGGTGGCACCTGCTGCGTATACTGGACAAGGTGCGGGGGAGCCGTGTATGGTACGTAGGCTGTGGGAGCAACCGATGGTGTGGCCAGATGTGCCGAGGTAGCATAGGGCTCACGCGGCGCATAGGTTGGTGGCGGCGTGTGGGTTGGCGCTAGGCATAATTCGGCCTTATCATCACCGCGGGTGCACTAGGCGCCCCGTAGTGACCGTGGGGGTCATATGTAGTTGCATGGATCGGCACAGATCCATACGATACCGGGTTTGCATGGGATACCGGCGGGTAATAAGGCTCCTCTTGTGTCGGACGATGACCATGCTTCGAGTACTGAGCCTGGGCCATCTCGTAAAGTCGGCCCTGATAATTCTGACGTTGTCCTTCCGGACAATATCCGGCCATAGTGGATGCCTCTTGTTGGGGCGGGAATCGCCGTTCCAGGTAGTTTTGTGGTTGCTCTTGATATTGTATCGGTCCTCGTTGCGTCGCAGAGGACGATATCAGCTGGTTGAAAGTTGGCATCAATGTTGCTATCCCTATGGCGTCTGTCGTGGCTGGTAGGGGCGCGTCTGATGCAGGACAACTGGGATAAAAAGACAACGGTGGGGATTGATAGGACAACAACGGGTGGAGGATACAGGACGGGTTTGGATGGGCCGATAAGACAGACCACATAATCAATTTGATGCAGGACAACTAGGATAAAAAGAGGACGGTGGGGATGGATAGGACAACGACGGGTGGAGGATACAGGACGGGTTTGGATGGGCGGATAAAACAGACCACATAATCCACACGATCGAATTTGAAAACCTAAAACTGATGAAATAATGGTGGTGTAGCCCCATTCCCCGTCGAGGGCGGGAGTACTGTCTTCAACCACCGTGACGATGCTGAAGCACCAAATCCAATACTCGAATTCACGTCGCGGGAAATCTCACGAGAAGAAGAATTTAAGTGGACGGTCGGAGGAAATTCAAATCAAATCTGATGGCGGTGGAAGAATCGCCGTGGAACACTAGACGAAGAATACTCGACACCAGAGAGTTCAGGCGTACCTCAGCACTGTAGTGCGTGATGAGGCTGCGGGAAATTCTGGTCGTGACATGACTAGGCAATTCAGGCGTTGTATGACCCACTAGACAAAAATATCTGGGCATTTTGGGCGTTGAATGGCCCTAGTATTGAGTAGAGCGGGCTAATCTGGACTGCTTGGTAACCAGGATGCTTGGGCGTGAAAGACGAGCAGTGGTGTCATTGTCGGAGATTCAGGCGTAGGCGAATACCCGCACGTGCGAAGCATTGGACATCGTCGAGCGCAGGGGACTGTGTGCGCGACGAGCGCTGGGGGCCGGCGTGCGGCGTGCGCGAGTGACCGTGTGCGCGGTGAGCGCTAGGGGATGGTGCGCGGCATGTGCAGGCGGCCGTGGGCTGGCGGTCGGCGCGTGGCATGCGCGGGTGGCCGCGTGCACAGCAAGGGCTGGCGGGAGAGAGAGAAGGAAGCGTGGCGTGCGCGGTGCGGGCTGGCGGCCGGCGCGTGAGCGTGCGCAGCAAGGGCTGGCGGGAGAGAGAGAGAAGGAAGGAGAGAGAAGGGAAAGGAGAGAGAAAGGACGGTGGGTGGTAACCGGCGGCGGCGACAAGGGCGGCGACGGGGGCGACGATTGGAGGAGAAGGGGAGGCTAGGGTTGGGGCAAGTACTCCAAGAAGAGAAAGATAACTCAATTCTTGAAATAAACTTGCTTAACTGTTTCTTGAAACAATGGCCTATACGTATAGGCCTTGGAGGAAAGATAAAATACAGCTTAATGAATGAGAAATTAAAGACGAGAAATTAAAGATGAGAGACGCGATTTGTGTCACGTCAAGGGGCAGTTGTCGATCTGCCATTGGCGACGTGTCATGATGCGTGAAGGAGCACGCGTGCGTGGAGACGTGTGTGATGCCGGTGTGTTGCCTTTGTTCGATGATGGTGGTGGTGTGTCTGTAGCGGTGGCATTGACTTTGGTTGACAGTGGCGGAGTGTCCGTAGCGGCGGCATTGACTTTGGTTGATGGTGGTGATGTGTCCAATGTCGATGTGTTGGCGTCCATGCCATTAGTGTCGGTGGCTCGTACGGTTGAAGAGGCACGTTGGATGATGGTTGGGACTCCGAGCTATCTCTGGCTGGCGCTTTCTCGGGTCGCTGGACGACATCGTCGGGTCGTGATGGCAAGTAGGGAGGGTTCGTGTCCGGTGTTGGTCCCTTGAGCACTGCCGTTTGCCTGAGTTCTTCAAACCGTGGTGGAGCCATTGTCATTGGCGGCTCGCTACTGTGAGTAGGGTGCCTAGGTGAAGACTCCCTACGGGCGCGAGTAGATGACTTAGCCTCGATGAATATGTCGTGTAAGGCACCATCCGCCAAAGCAGCCTGAGGAAGTGCTAAAATGGGGTCTTCGTCGTGTAAGGCACATCCATGGCGGACCGTAGTTGGCCGCGTGTTTGAACCATACTAAGACCAGAATCTCATTCTCTAGGGTTCCTATCTAAGATGATGCAATGACGAGTAATATGCGATGTATGAATGCACGTGCAATGAATTTCGAGAATTGAATGCGTGCAAGACTTGAAAGAAATGAATGCGTGAAATAAAAAAGATTTTTTATTTTTTTTATATGTCTAGGACAATCAGGGAGACGTCGGGCTATGGATGGAAGCTCAGTATTTTGATATATCCCATCAGTGACATGATTTGGTGGACTTTTCTGCACGGACATTGGATGTCATCGAAACAAAATCCGTGGATAACCGAACTCGCGGCGACAAATTTCTCACAAGAATCCCAAGCACTATAGAAGGGACCTGTCTTTCTTTCCAAAGGGAAGAAGAGAGGATAATCCATTTGCAGGACGATGATGGGTGTTTACTACCGCAGCTCCACTACTGAATAGCCAAGGATAGGTGGCCGATTGAGAGTTCACTATCAAGGAGTGGGGGGAGAGAAATCCAGCTCGTAGCCATCCCAAGCACCTCAATTCTCCATTAGGGAAGTGCCAACGACCTCCCAAAAGGACCAGCGGAGTTTTCTCGGGCCTTGATGTCGTTGAACGGAGAAGGGAAAATGGTGAAATTTCTGGATCGAACGGCTGATAAAATTTGCGGACGAGCGTTTTTGGAATGATGCTATGAATTTCAAAATATGAAATGCACAATGATACTAGAAATTTGATTATAAATATCCGACCAACCGTGTTAAGCGAGAGCTAACACAACCTGGCTCTTATACCAATATGATGTAATACGTAGTTGGCCGGGATCACACGACATGTATGACACCACATGGAGACGACAAGTACAATAATGCCTAAATGGTATGGTGCAGGTTTTGAGATTTAATGACAAGTACGAAGAAAGAACTATTAAAGTCTGACGATCAATTAAATCAACGAAGTTTGATTGGGACACAATCGATTTCCCAATGTCCATTTGGATCAATTAGACGCGAAAAATCAGTTACCCGTCGGCGTCCAATCCCTCTCAGTAAGCTACTAGTGATGAACCACAACAAATCCTATCTCTCACTAGAGTAAGTTGTGTTGAATTCAACATGGATGGGTTCCTAACTCTCGAGGCGCGGAATGTAGTCAATAGTACGGTAAGAAAATAATAGAACTGCAATGACGGAGAAGACGGTAGAACTTGAAGGGGTTGATACCCGTTGATTTCGCAGCAGAGCTGTAACAGCCAATCTGATCGAGAGTGGGCACGTCAACGGGGCATGGTGTGTGAGCAAGGCTCAGGCTTGGACACTGAGCAGGGTAGAACTGGGCGCCGGTGAGCGAGGGGCACACGCGCACGTGCGCGGCTGACTATGCCCGCTGCTGGGTGGCGGGCGCATGCGCGTGCGCTTCACAGCGTGGGCGCAACTGGTGGTGGACATGTGCGCGAGCGCAGCAAGGAGCGTGCGCGTGGCTGTGCGGCACTCGGCTAGGATTGGGCGCAGTAGAGGACAGGTGGTAGAGGGGCGAGAGCACAACGTTCGCTGGAGCAGTAAGGGCACCTACGTGCGGCGGCAAGCGTGTAGGGCAGGGGCGACCACGCGGGAAGGCAAGTACACGACTGAGCGCCGGTGGTGGCCAATACAAGCGCGTAAATTGGTCACAACGCACGTAGAGTGATGGTGCAGCATCTCAAGAAGGTTGGACAATACCCAAGAAGCCCTGATGCGGCTTCTTGGTCATTCAGGCGTGGAGGAAAACACCAAGAAACAACGGCAACCCACCGATGAGGGCGACGAGTGATAGACCCAAAATATGTGATATAATTATACATATTTTAAGGGAATTTTTGGATCATTTCATGTGTATTTTACCCAATTTTATGAAATATTGCACTTCATGCACTAAATAGAGGGAATGATAGAAATTGCATTTTAACATCATTTTTATGCATGTTATACAATTGAAATATTTCTTAGTTAAAAATATAAATTTCAGACTTGTTTAATTGTGTAATGTGCTATTTAGTATGTTTATGAAAGTGTAGGGGTGAAGCCAGTATTGAATTTGAAGAGAGAAATAGATAAAATTAAATGAAAAAGAAAAGATATATAATTGTAAATACAATAAAAAGGGTTTATTAGGCAGGCTAAGGAGCTGACCATGCGCACCGGTCCTCAAGCCAGCAACCAGACCAGCAAGTGCCAAGCTCAAGCTAGCCCGGCTGCCAGCAAGCCCGCCATGCAAGGAGCCCAAAGAGTGGGCCAGCTAACAAGCCCGCATCGAGCCCAAGAAGAGGCCCAACAAGGCAAAGTAAGTTCGCGCTACGGAGGTATGTCTTTCAAATTCATTAGCATTTGAATGCCAAAACTTATATAGTGAATTGTTTTTGTAAAATTTTCAATATGGGATGCAAATCCCATGTTTATTTTGTTCGCACCGGGCCGGGCCACAGAGAGAATACGATTGCGCCCCAACAGGCTGTGATCCCAAGGAAATAAGAAGAAAAAATGAACCTGGCTTTGAGCCAATCTGGCCCGAAGCCCGTGCCTTTTCTGGCTTATTTAAAGAGGCAGATACGATCTCAGCCGTCCGATACTTTTAAAAAGATCAGATGGTGGAGATATATCTCGCCAAATTTAACTATCTTATTTCTCTTGTTTAGGCAGCCAGGACGGCAGGAGGGTGGTGACAACCTCCTGATCGTTTGAGAAGCTCTAGGAGGCTTCATAGAAGTGCTAGGATCGCTAGATTCAGCACCAGCAAGGGAGAGAAGCAAGGGCCAGACCGCATACCAAAGTAAGGTGGTAGCGATCGGCGCTGCCACCCCCTTGCCTCGATTCAGGGTGGAATACGGTAATCTGAACTCTTCTTTGTTGAATTTCAACAGTTTCATAGTTAAAGTTTGCTTCAAGTTTGTTTTATCCATGATCTAATCCACTTTGACCAAAACTAGTCATCGCGTTTTCTTTTGGACATTTCATCGAACACCTCACGTGTTTGATGAATATGTCTTGGTTTACTTAAGTTCTACACCACTCAACTTTATAAAAGTATAAAAAAAAATATTGTCCTCTCTATTCCATCTTCTTTCGGGTATTCTGTCAAACACACGAGGGGTGTAGGACAGAAACACCCTCTAATAATCGATCTTCTCTCATAAAATCTATATAATATATATTTAAAAAACTTACTATTACTTAAATACTATACATATCTCTCTAGTTCTCGACCTCCTATCGGGCATTTAGTCGAACACCCCTCGGGTGTTCAACTAAATTGACTATATAAACTATATATAAGAATATAAATCATATAAATAAATATTTATAAATACCTAAATAATTATAAGGAGTATTCTACCTTCTTATATTGCTATAAATACTTATTAATTTCTATTACTCCCTCTTTACTCCTTAATATTTCACTATACTTGTACTTAGTATACTATAATTAGATAATTACTAATTCTTTCTATCCAACTCCTTGAATTATTCTTCAATCTTATTACAAATTACAGATATTAAGTACTCTATACTTTTTTAATTATATTACTGTAATCTTACATATAATATCTAACCTCTTCAATTCTTTATTATTCTTAGTATCTTTAGTACATATATATACATCTAATCTCAGATATTCTCTCTTCTCTACTTCTCTTTTTATCCTATTATTGTATATCTACTTATTCATTACTTATTTCTTCTTATAACTATATTCAATACTATTATTATATCTTAAATAACAACTCAATTATTGAATACATACCTAAAGGCCAGTCCCTGTGGAGACGACCTTACTCCAACTATGCATTTGAGTAAGTTTCTACATATTTTTACAAATTTATTTGATTGAAGGAAAATTAATTACGACGATGATTAAAATTAACAACATAATTTGCCTTGGTCAACAAGGGTGGCGGCGACCATCAACATTGGCAGCAGTGCAATTCTTAGTTGACGCCGTAACCGATGAAGGCAGAGGACGATCGGAAGCTCCAAGATTCTCCCAGAATGGCCTTTCTTGGATGATTTCTTGAATGGCAACAATAAAAAATGGGTGTCATTGATGGTGAAGACAAAACTACGATACCAGCGCGCAAGGGCGACGTTCCACGGTAATCTTGTTGTGGAGAGGAGGCCATGATCCCACTATCTAGCAAAGACGAATGTCTACTGGACTAATTGGAAAACTACGAAAGAGAGTTCAACTTCAACTTTCGATTTCAAGTACTCTCTAAAGGGTCCTCTTGGGCATGCCAGCCTTTATATAGGGTTGAAGGCATACCCAAATGGCCATAACGGGAGGGAACCACCTCTTGGCGAGTGGACGAGGCCCAAAACACGATAAATCCATTCAAAAGGATGAGGCCCAAAACACGATAGGCCTTGTCCACAATCCGAGAGGAAATTACAATTGAAAATAAACGATAAAATATGAACTTGTGCTGCTGCGTCGTCAAGCTGGGTACTTGAACGACGAGTCGCGTGTGTTGGATCGAGCAGCTCGGCATGGCTGTTGACGTCATTTTGTGCTGGTGCCGAGATGGTCCCCCATTAGACGGCGGTGATGTATCTCCTGAATAGTGCCCAGAATAGGCCATTCTTGAAGATCTTGAAAGAATACTGTTCAACAAACCAGCTTCTTGGTTGATTTCAAAAACTCAATACGAAGAGGGAACTTGTCAACAGCAATGCGATCCACGGAGTGGTCTCAACGTGGGACGGCGTAGGCAGTCACGTAACTCCACGTCCTCCACTCCTTGCATATCTAAAACTTCACTCTACTCTCTAAGGAACACTATTCAAGGAAAAGAAACTTTCAAACTTAAAAAAAAAAACTCCTATCTTCCCTTGGGCATGCCTTCCCTTTATATAGGGAGGCAGGCTGCCAAGTGGCCAACAATGAAGGGAGAAACCGTCGTGAGATGACGTTGCAGATGACGTACATTAGAAAGACAAATAAAAATAACGGAGGAGGCCCAAACACAATGGCCCAATCCAATCGAACAATAAAATCATAAATACAGGCAAATAGCATATGACACATACAAATAAACTTAAGCCGAATACTTGAAATTGGGATTATGAACATGGGACGATTGAACTCGTCCCGTGCTGACGTTGTTGCGATGGTCTCCCATCACTACCGCTACCTCAATCGCTGTCTCTATCTCTATCTCTTTCTCTATCATTATCTCTATCTATATCTCTATTTATATCTCTATCTCTATCTCTATCTTTATCTACTTCTATCTCTATCTCTACCTCTATCACTATCTCTATCTCTGCCTCTACGTTATCTCTCTCTCTATCTCTATTCTATCTCTATCTCTATATCTATCTGTATACTTATCCCTACCGCTATCTCTATCTCTATCTCGATCTCTATCTATAGCTCTATCTCTATCTGTATCTCTCTCTATCTCTATCTCTATCGATATCTCTATCTCTATCTACATCTGTATCTCTATCTCTATCTCTATCTCTCTCTATATATTAATTTCTATCTCTATTTCTGTCTCTATCTCTATGTTTATCTATATCTGTATCTTAATATTTATGTGTATATCTGTCTCTATCTCTATCTCTATTTCTCTTTTTATCTCTATTTATGTCTCCATATTCATCTTTCTATCCATCTCCATCTTTGTCTTTTGTCTCTCTTTATCTCTATATTCATCTCTATCTCTATCTCTACCTCTATCACTTTCTCATTCTCTATCTCTATCTCCATCTCTATCTCTATCTCTATCTTTATCTCTATCTCTATCCCTATCCCTATCTCTATTTTCGTCTCCATCTCTATATCTATCTCTGTTTTTATGTTTCACTCTATTTCTATCTTTATCTCTATATTTATCTCTATCTCTATATCTATATCTATCTGTCTTATGCCTCTCTCTATTACTTCTCTATCTCTATCTCTATGTCTTTTGCTATCTCTATCCGTATCTATATCTGTAGCTCTATCTCCATCTCTATCTCTACTTCTATGTCTATCTTTATCTCTTTCTCTATCTCTATCTCCATCTCTATCTCTATCCCTATCTCTGTTTCTATCTGTATCTATATGCGTATCTCCATCTCTATCTATATCTCTTTCTATATCTATATCTCTATTTCTATTTCTTTCTCTTTCTCTTTCTCTATCTTTTTCTATCTTTATCTTTATCTCTATCTCTACCTCTCTCTCTTTTTCTATCCCTATCTCTATCTCCATCTTGATCGGTTTCTCAATCTCTATCTCTATCTCCATTTCTCTGTCCGTGCCTAAATCTATCTATATCTCAATTTCTGTGTCTATGTCTATTTCTGTCGTATCTTTATCTCTATCTTTATTTCTATACCTCTCTGTATCTTTATTTCTGTGTTTATTTCAATTGCTATCCCTATCTTTATCTCTTTTGCTATCTGTATCTCTATCTTTATTTCTTTCTTTCTCTGTATCTCTATCTCTCTCTCTAGCGCTATGTTCATTTATACCTCTATCTCTATCTCTGCTTCTATTTCCATATATATCTCTATTTCTTTTTACATGCCCATCTCCATCGTTATCTCTATCTCTATCTTTATCTTTATCTCTATCTTTTTATCTATATCTATCTCGATCTCTATCTCTATTTCCATCTCGATCATTATCTCTATCTCTATATCTATCTCTACCAATATCTCTATCTCTATCTATTTTTATCTCCGTGTCTATCTCAATCTCTATCTCAATATCTGTCTCTATCTCTATCTGTATCTCTATCTCTATCTGTATCTGTATCTCTATCTCTATCATTATGTCTATCTCTATCTCTATCTCTCTATCTATCTCTTTCTCTATCTCTATATCTATCTCTTTCTCTATCTCTATCTCTATCTTTATCTGTAACTCTATCTCTATCTCTATCGCTATTTCTGTCTCTATATCTGTCACTATCTCTATCTCTATCTCGATTTCTATCGCTATTTCTATCTCTATCTCACTCTTTATCACTATCTCTATCTCTATCTTTATCTCCATCCCTATCTGATGGGGGACCATCCAGCCTTGAAAACATATCTTGTATGATTTCTTTTTTCCACATGCGTGTGTAGGTGTATTTGTTTCCTAATTTAGGCCCTTCCTTTTAAACTTCTGGGCCTTCTTTCTTTTCTTTTAAAGGGGAAGGCCCATGTTTCCCATCCCATATAAAAGGGTGGGGGGGGGGGGGGCACCAGATTAGCAAAACAAGAGCCAAGTGAAAAGGAAAAGTAAAAAATGTATTACTTCAGTATTTTCCTGGTTTTTTAATGTTTTTTAAAGTTTAGTTTTTAGTGTTTGAGAGAATTACTGAAATGCCCCTTTGAGAGAGAGAGAGAGGGGTTAGGGCTTCATCGCAGCCCTTGCTGCATGGCCGGCGCTGCCGTCTCTGCTGCCCACAGGTTTCCCACGCCGCTATCACCCGCGAGTGAGCTGCCCGCCGACAGCTGCTCGTGCCACAGCCGATCACGTCTGCTGGCCATCGCGACCGCAGCCTACCATGGTCGCAAGCCATGGCCGCGACGGCTGAGGCTCGCGATTTGTGAGCCGTAGCGACTGCAGCTGTCAGAGCGGCCGCAGCCGATCGCAGCGGCCTTAGCTGCCACAGTGGCTGCAGCCACCAGAGCAGACTGCAGCCCTCCGTAGTGACCGCAATAGCCGCAGCGGTCTTAGCCGCTAGAGTGGGCGCAACCGCCCGTAGAGCTCGTAATCGTCGTCTACCACCACACAGTCGGAACCGTACTGCCATGCAGTCGTGTAGGCACGCTGTCGCGCAGCCGCAGTCGCAACAACAGCTGTGCAGCCGTAGTTGCCTCGCAGCCACGTAGCCGTGGAGCCGCGTAACCACGCAGCCACCCAGCCACGTTCCAAGCCACAACTGCTAGCCACGCCACTACGTTCGCCCCTGAGCATGCTGCTGTGCCTACATGTGCCACACTCGCGCCAAGTGTTCTCGAGAATAGTTTGAGGAGAGCAATCGCCGAGAGACCCCCCGTCACAACTTCACAGCTGCAAATTATATGCCACCACAAGATGAACTGCAGCCACCGTCGTCATTGATGCCTACCTCTGTCTGCCACCGCCCTATGCCACTGTGCCTTTACGCCATCCTATGCTCGCCACTATAGTCTCCTAGAGTAGCTTCAAGGACGATGATCACAGGATGACATGCCGCTGCTAGTTCACCACCCAAAAGTATATGTGGCCGCAGGATATACAACCACCGCTCTCCACCGCCGATCCCAGTCTTTATTGCCTATAGCGAGCCAAAGCGAAGGCTCAACCAGTCACCGTTACCAATACGATCGCTAGTGCTCCCGCTCTGCTGATCAACCCTCCTCTCCTTGTTGTGTAACAAAAGCAATTCAATCTCGGCGCATCGCGTCATATCAATATCTCTATCTCTATCATTATATAAATCTCTATCTCTATGTCTATCTCTATCTCTATCTCTATCTCTATCTCTATCTCTATCTCTATCTCTATCTCTATCTCTATCGCTATCTCTATCTCTATCTCTATCTCTATCTCTATCTCTATCTCTATCAGTATCTGTATCTCTATCTCTACCTCTATCTCTATCTCTATCTCTATCTCCATCTCTATCTCTATATCTATCTCTATCTCTATCTCTATATCTATCTCTTTCTATATCTTTATCTATATCTCTGTCCCTATCACTATCTCTATCTATATCTCTATTTCTTTTTCTATTTCTAAATCAAACTCTATCTCTATCTTTATGTCGATCTCTGTCTCTATCTCGATATCGATCTCTATGTCTATCTTTATATCTATCTCTATCTCTACTCTACCTCTATCTCTATCTGTATGTTTACCTCTATCTGTATCTCTATCTCTACCTTTATCTCTGTATCTATCTCTATCTATATCTCTATCTCTATCTCTATTTATATCTCTATCTTTATCTATATCTCTATCTCTACCTTTATCTCGATCTCTACCTCTATCTCTATATATATATCTCTATCTCTACCTCTATCTCTATTTTTATTTATATTTCTATTTCTATCTCTATCTCTATCCTTATTTCTATCGCTATCTTTATCTCTATCTCTATCTCTATCTCTGTCGCTATCTCTACCTCTATCTCTATCTCCATCGTTATTTCTATCTCTATTGCTATCTCCATATCTATCTATTCCTCGTCTGTATCTCTATCTCTATCTCTATCTCGTTCTCTATATCTATCGCTATCTCTATCTCTATTTCTATCACTATCTCTATTTCTATCCCTATCTCTATCTCTATCCTTATTTCCATCTCTATCTTTATCTCTATCTCTATCTCCATCTTTATTTCTTCTCTACTGCTATCTCCATATCGATCTCTTTCTCGTCTCTATCTCTATTTCTATCTCTATCTCTATTTCTATCTCTATCTCTATCTCTATAACTCTCTTTATATTTTTTTTATCCTCTATGTCTATCTCTATCCCTATATCTATGTCTACCTCTTTTTTTATCTCTGTCTCTATCTCTCAGTATATCTCTATCTCTATATCAATCTCTATCTCTCTCTATCTCTTTCTATATCTTTGTCTTCATCTCTATCTCCATCTCTCTCTCTTTATATCTATACCTATCTCTATCTCTATCTCTATCTCTAGTTCAATCTCAATTTCTATCTATATCTTTATCTGTAGTATTTTCTGTATCTTTATCACTATCTCTATCTCTATCTCTTGATTAATCTCAATTTCTATCTATATATTTATCTGTATCTTTATCACTATCTCTATCTCTATCTCTACTATTATCTCTCCTTTTATCTTTCTCTCTTTGTTTATCCCTATCACTTTCTCCATTTGATCTCTATCTCTTTCTCGTATCTCTATCTCAGTCTCTATCTTTATGTATATCTCAATCTCTATCTTTATCTCTATCTCTATCTCTAGCTCTATCTCTATCTCCATATCTATCTATATGTCCATCTCTATCTCTAGATCTATATCTATCTTTATTTCTATACCGACATAAATCTTTATTTCAATGCATATCTCTATCTTCATCTTTTTTTCTATCTTTATCTCTGTATCTATCTCTATCTGTATCGCTATTTCTATCTCTGTCTCTATCTTTATTTCTATCCTATCTCAATCTCTATATCTATTTCTAGCTCTATCTCTATATTTATATCTTTCTCTATCTCTATATTTATCTCTGTGTCTAGCTCTATCTCTATCTCTTTCTCAATCTCAAGCTTTATCTATATCTCTATCCGTATCCTTTTCTTTCTCTATATCACTATCCCTACCTCTACCTTTATCTCTATTTCTATCTCTATCTTTATTTATCCCTATCTCTACCTCTCTTTATATCTCTATCTCTGTCTCTATCTCTATCTCTATCTCTATCGCTATCGCTATCTCTATCTCTAGCTCTATATTTATCTCTAACTATATCTCTATTTCTATGTATATATCTATTTATATATCTATCTCTATCTGTATATATATCTGTATCTCAGTCTCTATCTTTACCTCTATCTCTATATTGATCTCTATCTCTATCTCTATCTCTATTTCTATCCCTAACTATATCTCAATCTCTATCTCTATCTCTATCTCTATCCCTATCTCTATCCCTATCTCTATCTCTATCTCTATCTCTGTCTCTATCTTCATCTCAATCTTAATCTCTATCTCTATCTCTATCTCCATTTCCATCTCTATCTTTATGTCTATCTTGATATGTATCTCTATGTTAATCTATATCTCTATCTCTATATCTAGCTCTAGATCTATCTTCATCTCTATCTCTGACTCTATCTCTATCTCTATCCCTATCTCTATCTCTATCTCTATCTATATTTCTAGCTCTATTTCCCACTAATATGCCTAAAAATGATTTGTAAATACGTCGTTGATTGGTCGTTTAGACTTATACAATAAAATTTCTAAATTCCCTTAATCACTAAATACAGTGTATAGAGCAAGCAAGGGGTCAAACCACAGGGAGGCAGCCAGCAAAAACATTTATCCAATTTTTAATAAACTTAATTCAAGAATGAATTGATTTTGCAATTAATTAACCTTAATTATACTTAATGATATTTTTAATTAATCAAAATTAAGTAAATACTTAATTTTGATTTTAAATATTTTTGATCAAAAAGCTCAAGATAGGATAATTTTAATTATAAGATCAGATTAATTTGGATTATTAATTTCCCAATTATCATAAAAATTTAAGTCAATTTTTTTGAATTAAAAATTGGGAATTTAATAATCAAAAAAGGGGTTTTGAAATTGGACTTCATATGACAAAAAAACCAAATAAAGGTTTGCAATTCTAAGCACATGAAATGTTCTCCCCCCACTAAATTATGGTGTTTTCAATGCATGGGAATGAATCATAAATATAATTCAAAAGTTCAGAATTGCAAACCTGCTTAGGCGTGATCTTTGAATTTTTTTGAAAAACTTACTAATGATGAGCCGACATCTTGCTATGTGTGCAAATTGTACTTCTTCTTTTTCTTTATTCGTGGAAAAACTGCAAACTGAAAACAAAACAAACAAAAACGAAAGCTAGGGAATTAGGTTAATTCAAATTATTTGCGAAATGAAAATGCAAAAAAGAGAAAAATATAGAATCCAAATCCTAAGTTGGTGCTTCCTATTCGCTGGGTGTGATCGGGTTTACCAATATTGTTGTTGTATGTTGTGGTATATTTTATGCTTCCAAATATGGCTTTAATTGCATGCCATTTACTGTGAACTCCTTCCCTGTCTTAGGATCAAAAATCAAAACTGCTTCATTATCATATATGTCAGTAATTATAAATGGTCCATCCCATCTTGACTTTAACTTCCCAGGAAAAAGTTTCAACTTAGAATTATAAAGCCATACCTTTTGATGTTTCTGAAAATGTTTGCGGTTAATGTTCTTGTCATGAAAATAATTCATCTTAGCTTTATAAATTCTTGAGTTTTTATAAGCTTCATTCCTCAGCTCCTGGAGTTCATGCATCTGCAATAAACGTTGTTTTACCGCTGCATCTAAAGAGATATTAAGTTTTTTAATAGCCCAATAAGCTCTATGTTCTATTTCCACCGGAAAATGACATGCCTTACCGAAAACAACCCTATAAGGAGACATCCCTAAGGGTGTTTTGTAAGCAGTTCTATATGTCCAAAGAGCATCATATGACCTACTTGACCAATCTTTCCCATCAGGCTGAATAATCTTTTTTATAATCTTCTTAATCTCTCTATTTGAGTTCTCAGTTTGACCATTGGCTTGTGGATGATATGGGGTAGTGATTCTATGTTGAACCCCATTTTTTTTTTAACATGGTCCTGAATTCAGAATTATTGAAATGACTTCCTCCATCGCTAATAATTGCTCTAGGACAACCAAACCTGCAAAATATATGTTGTTGAATGAATTTAAGGACTACTTTATGATCATTTGACCTAGTGGGCATTGCTTCAACCCATCTGGAGGGATAATCTACCCCCATCAAGATGTACTCATGTCCATCGGGATTTGGGAATGGTCCCATTAAATCAATCCCCCATAGGTCAAAGATTTCGACTTCAATTATGGGCTGTAGTGGCATTGTATCATTCTTTTTGATATTTACCACAGCTTGACACTTTAAACAACTAGAGCAGAATTTAAAAGCATCCAAAAATAAGCTTGGCCAAAAGAATCCACAATTTAAAACTTTGAATGCAGTTAATTTTGGAGCATAATGTCCACGACATAAAGAAGAATGACGAGCATCTAATATGCTCCATTAATCTTCCTCGGGTACACATCTTCTAAACACATGGTTAACACCTAGTTCAAAAAGTTTGGTTCATCATGGTAATAATAATTAATAGCTTTCTAAAACTTCTTTCTATCGTTAACATCCCAATCATTAGGTAATAACCCTGTGACAAGAAAATTTACAATATGAGCATACCATGGAAGCTTTTTTCCTTGAATTTCTAAAATATATTCATCAGGAAAATCATCATGGATAGGCATAGATAATTTTGTAGATAATCTAGAAAGATGATCTGCTACTGTATTATCTATTCCACGTTATCCTTGATTTCTAAATCAAATTCTTGTAAAAGTAAAATCCACCGTATTAATCTAGGCTTGGTTTCTTTTTTATTTAATAAAAAATTTAAAGCTGCATGATCTGAAAATTTTTTTTACTATGTAACAGATAAGAACAAAAATTTTCTAAAGTAAAAATAATAGCAAGCAATTCTTTTTCAGTTGTTGAGTAGTTTACCTGTGCTCCTCCTAAAGTTTTGCTTGCATAGTAGATGGCAACTGGCTTCTTGTCAATTCTTTGTCCTAAAATAACTCCCACTGCACTGTCACAGGCATCACACATGATTTCAAAAGGTTTACTCCAATACGGAGCTTGTAAGATTGGTGGTTTAACTAAAGCCTTTTTAATCTGCAAGAAGGATGCTTTAGCATTTTTATTAAAAAAAAAACAATGTATCTTTAGAAAGTAAATTAGTTCAAGGTTTTCTAGAAGCCAGCATGCCCTAGAAATTTCCCAAATTGTTTTAGGGTTGTGGGCAGGGGGAGGTTCTTGATGACCTCGACCTTGGCCCTGTCCACCCTTAGTCCATTCTTGTTGATATGGTGCCCTAGGACAATCCCCTCCTCCACCATGAAGTGGGACTTCTTCCAACTTAACACCAGATTTTTTTGTAGACATATCTGCAACACCTTGGTTAAATTAGATAAAAAACTATCAAATGATGAACCAAAGACTGAAAAATCATTCATAAAAATTTCTAAGCAATCCCCCACTAAATCAGAAAACATAGCAGTCATACATCTTTGAAAAGTAGCTGGTGCATTGCATAACCCAAAAGGCATCCTTTTAAATGCAAAAGTACCTATTGGACATGTAACGTTGTTTTTCCCTGATCACTTTTGTTAATTTTAATTTGGTTATACCCTGAATATCCATCTAGAAAATAATAAAAGTTTTGGCCTAAAAGTTTTTCAAGAATCTGATCAATGAATGGTAATGGATAATGATCTTTCTTTGTTACCAAGTTAATCTTACTGTAATCTATGCATGCTCTCCAACTAGAACCCACTCTAGTTTGAACTTCATTTCCATTTTCATCCTTCATAACTGTTATTCCTGTTTTCTTAGGTACTACATGTATAGGACTTATCCATGGGCTATGTGAAATGGCATATATGAAATCAGCATTTAGCCATCTCATGATTTCTTTCTTAACAACCTCTAACATGTGCAGATTGAGTCGCCTTTTAGGTTGTCTTGTTGCTTTAGAATTTTCTTCTACGAAAATTCTATGCTCACAAATGCTTGGACTAATACCCTTAATATCATCTATTGTCCATCCTATAGCATATTTGAAAGCAGATAAAACATCTAATAGCTCTAATTCTTGTTCAGAATATCAATGGTGATTTACATAGTCCTAAATAAGCATACTTCAATGACAAAGGTAAAGGTTTAAGCACAATTGCAGAATGCAATGAAATATTTGCTGGCATAGATGATTTTTAATTTAAATACTCATTAGATTCACAAGAAAATAAATCATAAGAGCACAGACTAAAATCAAAATTGTCATCTAGTACCAAACCTAAAAAACAAACATTCTCACTAGTGTCTTTTGAATATTTCATTAATTTTGAGATGGATAGTCCAATTTTTTCATCTCCTATCTTGAGTTCCACTATACCCTTATCCCAAAATGTTGTTGCTTTTGCCGTAGCTAGAAATGGTCTACCTAAAATAATAGGTGCATGGCTAAGGTTTCCTGTTATTTTCTTATCTGCAACTATGAAATCAACAGGAAATTTATAATTCTCTACATTTACAATAACATCTTCTAATTTTCCATAAGGTTGCCTAATTGATCCATCAGCTAATTGTAATTCAAGAAAAATGAGTTCAAGTTCACCAAATTTAAATTTGTCCTACAAAGCTTTAAGCATTATGTTAACACTAACACCTGAATCAAGAAGTGATTTGCTAAAAACCATTCCTCCTATTTCACATTTAATTAGCTGAGCCCATGGATCTCTTCTTTTTCTAGGAATATCATTCAATAGAATTGAACTGATATTTTAAGAAAGTTTTACTCTTTTCTATTTCTTAGAAGGGGTACACAATTCCTTCACATATGAAGGAATGTTTTGTATTGCCTCAGTAAGGGGAATAGTTATGGTTGCATTTTTAAATATTTCAAGCAAATGAGGATTTTCTGGTTTTTGCTTGCTCAAATTTAATGCACTAGGAAATGGAATGTGTGATCTATAATCAACTGGATTAGGGTCTACCAACTTTGGATGCCTTTCTTCATCCTGGCAACCCTCATTTTGTTGATCATTTTCCATCTCTCCATTTTCTTTCTCTTTAGCTTCCTGCATTTCTACACCTTTTTCATGAGGATCTAGAAAAACTATTCCACTTCTAAGTTTTGAAATTGCATGCACTTGCTCGTCATCATTTTGTTTATTCATATCTTCTTCACAACTATACAAAACATTATTCATAAAACTTGTGCATGATGCAACATTATTATTTTCACTAACGTGAGATTCATTTATATTTAGAAGATACAAAACATGATGATTCTAAATTCCTAGCTACACATAACATGATATTCTTCGGATTAATATTAGGCTGAGTAGGGAGTTGACCTGGATGGCTTTCTCTTAGACGGATTTCTTCCAATTTACCTTTCATTCTGAGGGCAGGTTGTTGTGCTTGAGCGCCTTGTCCTTGCTTGAGCATTTCAATCTCTCTCTTGTGCTCTTCTAAGTTTTGCATCAACATCTTCCTTTCTTCATGCATGCTCTTTCTCTCTTCGTGAATTTCCTTGATAAAATCCATTAAAGTTGAGTTAGTGTTTTTGTAATTGTTGTTAGGATGAGAGTAAAAAGGCTTAGAGAAATTTTGAAATTTTTTTGGATATTGTTGCGGAGCAAATTGCTTTGATGCGAAGTTGTTGTTTCCTCCTTTGCTCCAATTCTGATTGGCATAATTCGGTCTTGACTTCCATTGAGCATGTCCTGCATCTTGTCTCCCAAATGCATTAACCTGTTCAACCATAGGACAAGATTCCATTGAGAATGCTCTTCACTAGAAAAAAATTAACATGGGGTGTTAGAAGATTTGTTGCCATCATATGCATTCGCCTTTCCCTTAGTTTCCTAAAAAAAGATTTAAAATTATTATTCTTATCTTTCATTATTTTACCAATATTGCTCATGTCTCTTTCCAATTTATCCATTCTGATTTCTGGTTCAATTACTTTGACGTCAACGATTCCGCCACGCTTTGGACCTGCATTTTGGTTGGTGTACGAAAAACTTTGCTGATATGTCCAATCTTCCACTAACTTTTCCATAAGTTCAATGGATTCATCTGCATGAGTGTCAATGAACATTCCTCCACTAGATATATCTACTAGGTGTCATTCCTGATCATTCAATCCCCCGTAAAAGTTTTGAACTAATTCATGAGATGGAATTCCATGATGTGGGCACTTCCTAGTGAGTGCCATGAATCTTTCCCATGCTTCTCCAAGGGTGTCAGTTCCTTGATAAAAATCTCTTATAGGCTTCCTAATTGAAGTGGTCTTTCCATAAGAATAGAATTTCTATAAAAACTAGATTGCATCTCACTCCATGATTGGAACTCTTGACCTACTCCTTTGAACCACTCTTTGGCCCTATCTTTCAAAGCAAATTGAAATAGCCTAAGTTTGAGAATTCCCTGAGGAACACCTGCATAGCTATAAGCAGAACATATCTGGTTATAATCTTCTACAAACTCATAAGGCTCCTCATTGAATTGTCCATAAACTCTAGGTAGTTGATTGATCATATTTGGGTAAATTCTAAAGTTAACATTTTAAGGTAAAGGAGCAGAAATTTTAATCTAAGTTTCACTCTCTACAGGATCAGAATAATCTCTCAATCTCATTCTTCTCATTCCTTGTTCAGCTCTACAATTTTGGTTATCCTCCATTCTCTCACAGATTTGTTGATTTTTGCCTTCGGAGCTCTCAAAAATACTATCAAGGCTAGGATTTCTACTGATCGTCTCAAGGTTCACTAAATAGAGATTTAAAGACCTCCTACCATGCATGCAATGTCAATCACACAAATAGTAAGACAATCGACATAGATGAACAAGAAAAATCAAATATAAGATAGAGAGAAATGAAAATTTTGCAATTTCCTTTATGCGTTTAAAATTCCTAAAATGAATGCAAAATTAAATTCAATTCAAGATTGTATAAAAAATGGATTATCACTCTAGAACAGAATATTTCTGATGAATAAAAAATACGAACCGTGCCTCCCGGGCAATGGCGCCAATTGATAAGCCAAAAAATGATGTGTAAAAATGTCATTGATTGGTCGTTTAGACTTATACAATGAAATTCATAAATACCCTTCATCACTAAATACAGTGTATAGACCAAGCAAGGGGTCGAACCACACGGAGGCAGAAAGCAAGAATTTTATCCAATTTTTAATGACATTAATTCAAGAACAAATTAATTTTTCAATTAATTAACCTTAATTATACTTAATGATGTTTTTAATTACTCAAAATTAAGTAAAAACTTAATTTTGATTTTAAATATTTTCGGTCAAAAAGCTCAAGATAGGAGAATTTTAATTATAAGATCAGATCAATTCAGATTATTAATTTCCCAATTATCATTAAATTTTAAGACAAATTTATGAATTAAAAATTGGAAATTTAATAATCTAGAAAGGGGTTTTGAAATTGGACTTCAAGATGGATGAATTTTTGGATGAAATTTTATATTTAGGTTTTATATATTTTGATTAAATTTCCAAAAATTCTATTTTGAAATCTAGAGAGGGAAAATAGGCAAATTAACCTTGAGAGAAAGTGAAGAATTTGGGGAAAAGGTGAAATCTAAAATGCAGAATTGTTCCACATATATTTAAAACTAATATTAAAAATAAGATCTCAAATCAGACTCAAATTGTAATGCTAATTTCATTCAAAATACTTATAGGGCATGTACATTTTGCCCATGCTAAGGCGCTTTAGAATCTCTCAAGAAGAAGTTTAAAATACAAATCAGAAACTTACAAATTTGAATGCAGAATCAAGAACTGTCCACTTATAATGCATGTGTCCTTCCTGGCCAAATCATTGGGGAGAGCTTCAAAAAGTGAATTTTGCCTTTTTTCAGACCTATATTTAAAGATCCTGGATTGTAGAGGGGGAAAGACGAACATGCCCTTAAAATTTCAGCTCAATCGGACCGCTAGATCTCAAGATATTGTCGTTTTACTGAGGATTAATCCTAGCGGTTGAATTAATTTATCTCTCCTCCAAGAAGGTAGGAAATGGCATTTTCTGATTGGGTGCCGCATTGTTTCTCATTTTCCCCCTTCTCGGAGCACGTTCTGACACGTCGTTGTCCACGTCTGCAGCGCGCAATCATTGGAAAATGATGTCTTCATTTAAATGGCTAGCACAGCACCACGTCACCCTCGTCATTTCTCTTTAAAATAAAAAAATCAAACAAATAGTGAGCTTACCGTCATTATTTTAATGCATGCATCTTCGATTTCCGTGTGTGTTTAATGCACATGGCAAATCGACGCCGCAGGTATTAAATATAATGGACATTCTCTTTTTAAAAAAAATATATAATTGCACATGTGTCGGTTAGCACATGCATTAAATGCACACGACTAACCGATTCACGTGCAAAGAATCATAGGATATAAATGTTTCATAAATGCATGCGGAGATACATTCTCCGCATGCATTTATTGCTGATGCGAAACGCCGACGGCCGGGATCGAGCGGCGCGTTTCGCGTCACAGGAATAATGATGATATGATGCAAACACAATGAGATTTTATGATCGAGCAGTTAAGACACAAGGAGATAACGCGATGGACGGTGACGATCACCAAATAGATTGATCCGAAAGTCAGACTCCCAATGACCCTCAAGACCACTAGACGTCTAGACGAGAGGGGCGTCTAACGGCCCTGATAAGTTCGGAATTTAAAGATCAAGTGACAGACCATTTACCTCAAGAAAGTCCTGCTCCCACAACAGTGGCTTGTTCCTAATCCGTCGTCGAGTGATGAGTGGCGGCAGAGGATGCGATAGCGGAGGACGGCACTGGAACAGGTAATAATACTGGTTAAGGAGGGAGAGGAGACGAGCTGACCTTAAAATATGTAGTCCACGGCGTATCGAAGACGGGCGTAGAGATAGCGTTCCGGGGACGGATTCGTCTTGTCGTAGGCCGGAATGCCGGGAGGGATCAACGTGGCTTGGCGCAAGTGACGGGGCGGCATCGATCGCAACTGGCAGTGGCGGTGGCGCAGAGCCACGGTACAGGGCAGAACGGCGGCGCAGGGGGGTTGATGACACAGGGCGAGGCCTCGGCGCGGCGTGGAGCCACAGAGTGCGGCAGAACCGTGGCGATTGGCGGACCCGCGGCGGGGCGCGAACTCGCGGCGCACGGTCGGATCACGGCTGGGCGCGAGTCCGCGGCGCTGGCGAAGCCGCGGCGCGGCGCGGGAGTCGCGGCGCGGAATGGGTCCACGGCGCGGCGTGGGGTCGCGGCACAGAGCGGGTCCCCGACGCGGGCGATGATGCGGGGTGGTCGGGAATCGGGGTTCGGGGCGGGGCGGCAATGGGAGAAGTGGCGGTCGAATCAAGAAAAGGGGGGGGGGGGAGCCAAAGGGGGAGGCAAGAATGGGGGGGTTATGGTCAAGAACGATGGAAGATGGTGGGGAATGGTCAAGAACGATGAGGGTGAAGAGGAAGATTCAAGAAACGATGGGGAAAGGAGGGTGGGCGATCAAGAAAGGCAAGAGGAGGCGGTTGGGAATCAAGAAACGATGGGGAAAAGAGGGTGGGCGATCAAGAGAGGCAAGAGGAGGCGGTTGGGAATCAAGAAACGAAGGGGAGAGGGGGGGGGGCGATCGAGAAAGGCGGGGTAGGGGGAGGGCAATCAAGAAAGGCGAGAGGAGGTGGTGGGGCGAACAAGAAGGGCAGGGGAAGGGGAAAGGGCGATCCAGAAAGGGTAGGGGAAGCGGTTGGGCGATCAAGAATTTCAAGAAAATGGGGGATGAGAATGGGTGGCGTTCAAGAATCGGCGGGAAAGATCAAGAAATGGGGTTAGATGATCAAGAAGCGAGGGTGAAGGGGTGGCGTCCAAGGAAATGTGGGCGAGATGGGCTGGATGAAGGAGAAGGAGGGGGGGGGGGGGGATGGGTAGAGCCAAGAACCTGGCGTGGTGAGTTCTTGGTGGGTCGCGGGTGGTTCTCCTCGTTGGAGATGATTTCCCGAATGCAGCGCGGCGCCGTAGTCGTCGCGAACCTTCGAGGACGCCCAGAGTGATCTCGATGGGTGCTCTCTCGATTCTTGATTTCAACAGCTTCTTGAAAATCTTCAACGTACCGGAGTGATCTCGACGGTACGGTTGAACAAGTCATGCCCGGAGTGATCTCGACGGACAGGACGTGGGCTCTACTCCTCGGAGTGGTCTCGACAAAGAGGTGGGGCTAGCCAAACCCCCTACGCTACGACTACGATAGGGGGAAGATTCTTGAAACAATTTCAATTCAAAAACTTCCAAATGTTCCTTGGGCATGCCCTCCCCTTATATAGGGAGGAGGGGTGCCAAGAGAACGTGGGGGGAGAGATCGAACCATCGTGAAACGTGGTTCGGTCTCTCCTTACAAATTCAAATACAATTCTAAAATATAAAATCAAAGATGAGGACGGGAATGGGCCCTACGATATTGGCCCAGTCCCATAATTCGAAAAGAAATACATCACACGATAAAAGAAAGAATGATAAAGGCTTGCTTACCCGGAGTACTTGAACCCCGGATGACGGACGTCGACTCGAGCGCCTCGGCGTGGCTGATGGCGCGTCATCGTGGCGTCCTCGGGTGGCGTCGTCGTCACTGAGCCGCCATCTGCTGGATGGTCCTCCATCAATTGCATAAAAAAGTTAAAAAGACGTACCTTTCATTTCTCGCTGACCACGCCACCCTTATTCTTTTCCACCTAATGATTTGCTCATCATGGCATCGCGATTTGCGATGCCATAATGAGCCAATAACGCTCTCTATCTCTCTGTCATTATTATTTAAAATAATGCATCCAGTTATTCGCCTAAATTTCGGGCGAATGACGTGGATGCCACATTGTATGTATGTAAATAAATTATAAAATGCCAAATAAATTAAATATGTATTATTTAAATTCATAAAATCATTCCTTGGCTAAATATTGATCATAAAAAATATAAAAAATATATAAAAATTCCATAAAAATTAGGAAAGCCCTTACCAACCTTTACCCAAGTATTTAAGGCCATGTATCAAATATTTCTTCAATGTAAAAAATAATAAAAATTAGAAACAACAGTAAAATCAAAGTGTTAAATGTTCATTTATCTTCATTTATATATGATAACATGCAAATATGGTCATTAAAACACATAAATATAATGTAAAATTCATCAATTAAACATGTTAATTTTCAAGTTATCACTATCTCTGTCCCTATCTTGAGTTTTAACTCTATCTATATCTCTATATTTACTTGTATCTTTATCTCTATCTCTATCTCTATCTCAAATTCTTTTGCTATCTCTATCTTTATCGCAGTCTCTATTTCTACCTCTATCTCTATATGTATCTATATCTCTATCTCAATATGTGTTTCTATCTTTATCTCTATCTACTCTTCTATCTCTATCTTTATCTTTATGTCTTTGTTTATTTCTAGCTCAATTTCTATTGCTGTCTTTATCTCTATATCTATATCTATTTGTATCTTTATCTCTATCTCTATCTCTATCTTAATTTCTTTTTCTATCTCTATCTTTATCTATTTCTCTATCTCTATTTCTGTCACTGTCTCTATCTCTATCTCAATCTTTGTTTCTATCTGTATTTCTATCTCTAGCTCCATCTCTATCTCTATCTCAATCTCAATCTTTATCTATATCTCTATCTCTATCTTTGTCTTTATTTCTATATCTATTTCTTTTTCTATTTTATCTGTATCTCCATCTGTATCTTTATCTTTGTCTCTATCTGTATATCCATTTCTGTCTCTATCTTTTGCTATCTCTATCACTATCTTGATGTTTATGTCGGACGTCATCAATAGCGCTGTCTCATGGGTAATTTTCTAACAAAATGTAACTACGAGAGATGATGAACTATAGGTAGATATATGTGCAGTCTCCGACTCGTGTGGACTCGTCGAGCTTCGAGCTCTGAGGTGGCGACTTGCGACGGTGATGGTGCCCTTTTGACACTCATTGGGGCAACGACGGCGACTATGGCATTGAGTGGACCAAGTCCGTTGGCACTTGCACATAACAAATAGGCTGGACCCATACCTAAGAAACATCGACGCGTAGTTTTCTTTGATAAATTCTCTCACCTAAACTAACGCAAGCGCAATGAGTGATGCGGTCGGTCGGGCGTGATGATGTGTCTTCGCAATCGTGTTCCCTCTCTCGAGGAATCAAGGGGCATCTAATGACCACTAACCCAACTGGGTTGGTCGAGGTCTGCTTCTTCGCCAGCTTCTTAGTGTAAGGGTAGCATGTAACCCATCGTCCTTGATACAGGAACAAACACGTGTTTGTCCTGTCGGCTATGGTGACATCATGGTCAAAGATACAGGGACGACCAAGGATGATACTTCCTACATTCATAGGAAGGACGTCACGAAAGGACGCTCTCGTCAAAAGTGCTCACCTTTAACAAAATGTGGTATTGACGTTTCACCGGTAACGATGAACCATCAATCCAAGACATGTCATAAGGAGTCGGCTGGGGTATGTCTGCCAGTCCTACTTGGGCAACCGTCGTGTTGGATACAACTTCCGCTGTCCACGATCAACTTACACACTTTGTCATTGATATTGACATAAGTGTAGAAGATCGAGGTTTGAATAGCCGTATCGGCCATCGGGTCTGTCCTCTATGGGACAGGTGCATGGTTAACCCGCGAAGTCTCTTGACGTGGGATTGATGTCCCACTAGTGCTAGGCAGTCTACCGCTATGCTGGCGAGTCGTTGGCCAATAGGGTGTAGAGCGGGTACCGGGATCGCATGAGTATCCAAGATCTAGATGTACCCGACTTGGGCGTTGGGTTCTTCACGATCTCCTCTTCTACATGATAGTCATTGTCTTGTAGCTACTCGATCTCTCCTATCTAGTCCTCCTCAATTTCTCCCGTATCGATCAGGAGAGCCAAAGACGTACATTGACTAGCTCAGTGCCCTTTCCCTTGGCATTTGAAGCACGTGATTTATGCTTGATTCACGGCCATGCTGCAGGCCATGGTCTCGGTAGTGATGGCCCGAGCTGGTGGGGTAGAGTCCACTGAAGTGGTAGGGGCGTTCCTTTGCCCTTCGACAATCTACGAGGTCCATTTGGGCACAGACCGGGTAGTTCGAGTGGGTGTAGCTCGAGGGGCAGCTAGGGTTAGTGTAAGTGACAACCTCCTCGCTCGGATGCTCCATGTGCTCCACTATGTCGTAGGCTTCGTCGACCTCGGCGGGGTTTCACTAGAGCACCTTGCTGGGTAGGGTTGACCGAAGCCACTGGGCAAACAAGCTGATGACGATTCGTGGGTCCTCCGCAAATCGGCACCGCATCCAAACTCCTCGAAGGCCTCAATATATTCTGTCACAGACTGTCGACCCTGTCGTAGGTCGAGCCATGAAATAGAGTTTAACCAGCTCCTACACACCCGCGCGCCCCCACGCGCTGCACCACCACCACGCTCTATGTGTCGCGACCATCACCGTCCCTGTCCAAGCGTTGACCCGCGCGCAATCCACACGCTTGGGGTCCGCTTCACGCCCTTCGCGCATGCGCGCGACCACGCCCACGCCTGACGCTTTACCAACGATGTTGTATATCACCTGTGAGATGACTCTTTGCCACGGACTTCTGGGTCTCCACCCATCAGGTACTGCCATTCCCATTCGTTCACAATTCAATTACTTCTTACAATGTCGTTGATTTTGTGTTCTATTGCCCTCACATTTTCTGCATTGTGATAAGATTAGCCACCCAAAATAATGAGATTTAGATTATTTTCTTGTGAAACGACTAGACCTTATCCATAGAGGCTTGGTTGCCATCGGGTATTAACAATATCTCACATTACTTAATCGTCTTGTTGGTCCAAAGGGACATTGAGGAGTCTGATTCTGACTAATCAAATTCCGCTACTTCAATTGCATGTCTGAATCTCTCAACGCTGTCCAATATTAATTCATTGGTTTTACTTGTTAATTTAATCATCATTCTTGCGTCATTTACCGTTTCTTGCCTTCCTTGTGTTGTAACACGTGCCTGTCGATCCTGGTCACATCATGTTACATCAATCAAAAATACGAGTTCATACTCGACTCCTAGTCGATGAATTCCTTCAGCTTCCTTGACCCTTCGAAGATGGCGATGTCGGGTCATACGCTTTTCTGGATCCTGGCGCGATGCTCCTCTCGTCGGCGCTTGTAGTCATCTGGGTGCCGCTCGGGCACCGGGTATCCTCCATATCGTGGTCTGGCGTGTCATCAAGATGGGGTCGAGTAGCATTCGTGGTCAAAAGTGCATTTTCTTGATGGGTCACCAAGTAAGGGATAGAGGCAAGAAGGTCCTCACTCATAACAGTTGGTTGTGAGGAGAGGAGCGAGTGATAATACTCCACTCCTATAGCTGCTAGTTGGGCGGGGTCCTGCCTATACGTCACTAATAGTGTCGTATAATTAGGACGCGCTCTGTGACCGATTGAAGCATGCAAGAAACGTGTGTTTCTATCACCTTCTCGTAGCCATTGGACACGTGACTTCTGGAGATAGAAAATCTCCTGGTGTTGCATAGCGTCCTCAAGCTGCTTTCTAAGGTTAAGCTGGCACTCTCCCACGTTGTCCGTCCAACCATCTTGTAACTGCCGCTCGATAGCAGAGTTAAGAATTGAGTTAACCCCAAGATAAACATATCTGAGTGAAGAAAGCTTGCATGACCCCTAAGGACAAATATTTTGATAGGATGCACATTCAATACTTTAAGAAACACATAGCTCGAGTTATATGATAAATTAACTCAAATGGGAACTCATAACTCATCAAGTGGAGCATCATACAAGAGAGAAGATGTATCTTCATGGTCATGCATTCATCCCAAAATTCATTAGGGACTCGAGCTTGACGTAGGATGGCTAGATTGGTCTCCAAGACATGCCAATGTTTGAATTCTCCTACACCATTTCATTCGAATCCGTAAGGACATGAAACTTGGTGTTGAATGCCTCAAATTTTCAGTTGCTTGTTCCAAGCTTTATATTTTATCCCACCCTAATATGATTAGATATTTTAAAATTTTAAAAAAATTATCATTCAAAATGCAACTCCCTTTTAAGTTTTTAGTGAAATATCTAGACAAACTTAATATGATGATTGTACATATTGAAATGCAACAAGAAGGGAAAAATGGTATCTTTAAGTGAATGAGTATTAAAATTACAAATCATTTAATAGTTGTTGACAGAATGAAGAAGTCGTGATTACCCAATGTTGGAGCCTTAATAGGGATGGCTACCATTCATTAATAGAAGCATAAGGTGAACTGCCTTTAACGTGGTTGACCCATACTGAATGGTTCCCTAGAGCAAATGTTGCCACTTGATCAATCCTTCACAAGACGATGGTCAGGATAAAATCTAAAAAAAGATAACTATATACAATAAATTTTTTGACTGCTAATATATGTTTTGGTAACACACAAAACATAGAGGATGTTTTCACTATGAAATGTTCGTTTTAAATTTTGAGTCAATATCAGACGTATCATATTCTTAAAAGGTGAAGCTTGTTCCATTTATGATGTAGAGTTTTATGGATCCCTTATAGGAAGTTTGTTTTAGGAAAGAGTTTAGATCACTAGTGTCAGGGGAAGCTGCTAATGTGTATGGGTACCGCAAGTTGAGGCTTCTGCTATTGAAGGAATGTTCAGATCTAGTGTAACAGAAACAAGTAAAATAATTTCGGTGCTTATATGTTCCTTGTTGTAGAGTGTCTCCCAGAGCCATGTTGTTTTCTTATGGCTTATGCCAGCCATACCATTTTGATAGACAATGTCTCATTTAGTGGCAAATTTGGCATTTTGGTCCTTGTTAATTAAACTAAAAAGTACCTCTATCAAAACTTCTGCTATCCCATATGTTAGAACTCTATGTGGCCTGCAAGCCAATTGCACGTTCCACATCTCATTCAATATTTAGTGATACAACATAGTCATTATAATGCATGTGTGATGCTTATAATTGAAGTCCATGAATACTTGCATTCACTGAGCGATTTATGAGGATACCAGAAAACAAACATCTTTAATCTTTCAATAGTTATTTTAAATATTCCTATGGGAGGATTTCAGAGCAGGACATCAAAATATTAGAAAAAAATTACACTATATAATCCCACTCATGGCATGAGTAATGTGAATTTTTAGCCTTTCATGTGGAAGCATCGGCAGTAAATTGTGGGTTTATTTTGGGGAAAGATTTCACTAAATTAATGTTTAATAATACATGAATGGGGCTGTATCTAGCGTCAATAAGTTTAAGTCATGTCACAGTTTTGTGAGTGGCTCTTAGACCTGAGACTCCAATGACGCCTTTTAAATGACTAGTAGTGTTCTGACTATGATCTATGAGTTTTAATAGTGAGATTCTAAATTTTCCTAAGTTGAACAAAGCAAGGAGTCTACGAAGCTGGTTTTCTGGTCAATAATTGTTTGCCAACCCTATTCATTATAAGAGAGGAAGTTGAACCCCTTGGAAGGGTATTGGAAATATTAGTGAAGATGTTGTCTGAATCATTTTTGTCACTAGGTGATGGGGGACCATCTAGCGTCGAAGACATGGTCTCAACCCCTTCAACAAGTGAGGGCTGACGTGCGAGATCCGGCCTTCAGAGTACTCGACCTCGTCAACTGGCCTAGAGGTTTTTCATTATCTTTCACTTATGTTTCCATGCTTAGTAGGCATTGTATGTCGGCCGCATATGTGCTTGTGTTTGTTTATTGGTACTTGTATGTCGGCCGCAGTACAAACCTACATGTTTGTGCATGTGTGAGCCCGTGTGTGGGCATGTTAGTGGTCTCTCTCCTGTTAGGAGCCCCTAGGACCCTTAAATTGGGCCTTCTCCCCTTTATTTCTAAGGGGAAAGGCCTATATTTACCCCTATAAGAGGGGGGGCACCCATCGGAAGAAGGAGAAGAATAATTTTGAAACAAATATGAAATTTTGATGGATTTTCCATTTAATTTAGGTATTTATTTAGTTTTTCTATAGGTTTTCCACACAATTACAAAAATTTCATTACAAATTTTAAGTCAGAAACCCTAGCTTTGTCTCGCTCGTCAACGCCTGCCATCACTTGTCAACGCTTGCCATCGCCGCTCCTTAGTGCCTATTGCCATCACTAGTCGGCTCCTGCCAGCGCCACTCATCATCGCTCGGCCTCACACCTAGTTGTGCGCCAGCCTGTCATCGTTGATACAAATGTCTGTCCCACAACAAAGCGCGCACGCCTGCACTTCTTTCCTTTTTGTGTTAAGTTTTTTTTTCAGTACCTCTCGAGTGTGTCTCTGCTGCTAGGGCTAGGTAATTGATAGATAGTAGGAATGTATAGTGGGTTGGGTTTCTATTGGTACTACCTTGGTTGGTGCATCGACAATTCACACACTAGCGGCAGTAGTCGTGCTCGCATCGTCGGCCTTCAACCCATCATCTGGATCATCGGGAGCCTAGCGACATTCCTAGGTCACACTTACCGTAACATAGTGGTCATTGGCGTTCGTTGACGTCGGGTTTATACTTCTCATCAATTTCATCGTCGCAATATCATGTGCCTTTCACCCCCATTATTGTCTCCGTTGCGTAACATGACTGTCCCCACTCTCCCTGTGGTGTAACATGAGCCATTCGATACCAGTGTCCTTTGTGTTACATCACTTGGGTTTGGTAGTTAAACATGCCCTCAGTCAGTTTGGAGTGTAGAGTATATCAAGGTTTACACATACATGATAACTGATAATGGTAAATACTCCATGAGATGGTAGACTTTATATCTTCCAAGGCACAAGGTGTTGATTTTCACTCCAAAATGTGATGTACACTAAAGCCCATGGACAAAGCTGGGAGCATGTAAGACAAATAGCATAAATCATATAGTGGAAATCCACAAAATAAATTCTGATTTCCATTATATAGACTTATTAAGAACGAGTTTTAAGGTCACTAGTAACCCAGACAATGTGGGCATCAGTTGAGAAAGAAATTCAGAGGGGGCTATTTCATGTACCAACTGGATGGCTCCTGCCAAGAGGATATTTCAATTTGTTTGCCCTAATATGTTTTCTATACAGTGGAAGTAAATAATATAATACATAAGTATAATAGGTTGATCCAAAAGCATCCGAGCCACTGAATGATCTTTGTTGTGGAGAGAATCAATGTGTAATACATGTTAATACGCCCAAGGGAACTACCATTTTGCTCCTTCACTGTTACAGTTTTTTAACAAAATATTGTTTATGCGTCTACAATCTTCTATAACCTATTTTCATATTAAGTTTTATTGAACGAGTCAGGATAAAGATAACAATCAGAATAATATGGGTAACCGTAGAGGATTGTGTAACGTAATAGAGAGATGAGAAATGTGATAGATAGATAGAAAGATACATAGATAGCAGAGGATTGTGTAACCTAAAGCACTTACTTTGTTTTAGGTAATGTGATATTCTCACCTGAAAATGTCTGTCCATTAAATAAGATTTTTAGTTTTATCTGACAAATATCCCATTAGTCTAATGTCTCCATTATCATTCATAGAACACTGGGAGTTACAATAAAAAATATTTTTCTAGGCCTCAGTGATGGGTAACTTATTCGTAGTAATTGACTTCGCTTTGATGATAACAGCTTGTCCAAGTAACACAGAAAAACAGATACGATTCGGCACGTGCCACGATACAAGTCGAATTGATAGATTCATCGATGCACAATCCAATAACTTATTGGCTTGTATTGTTAGCCTCTGACAGGATGACCATCACGAAAATTTATCCTGGCGAAAATTTACTAAGCGAAATTTGCAGAGAACTAAGCGAAATTTGGGGTACCTTTGTATGATTTTCGTTTCCTTGCAATGAGATAATGCTGGCGTCTTCTTTTTATTTCGTCTAAAAAGTAACCTCAAGCTCGAATAGACGTCTAACAGACATTAAAAGGAATCATGCCGGCTCAGCTTGTCATTTACATGCGATACACCTGAGCTTTGAATTTTATTCTACAACTGCTTCGGCTCGGTTTAGCCAGCTGAAATGAATTCAAAGGACTGTCAAATAACTGTTCCGCGATCTAGTGTGGCGAGCACAATGCTCAAACGACTCATTTATGCGCTGGGATTGACGTCATGAAGTTACAATCTCAGCAGTAATTTACGAATCGATAACTTCCTTCGTGATTCGGCTTACATAAGATAAAATCACTGTTCTGCGATCCTCCTCCCATGAATATTTCGAAGCTTCTAGACCTTGACTCCGTCATCTCCGCCGCTGAGAAGCAGAGGCTCTGCAGTGTCAAAGTCCCCAGTAGCGCTCGAGACGATAACCTCTCGGACTCTTCCTGCTTTCTCCTCCGCCGCTTTTCCCCACAAGACGCTGTAGAGACCCCCGATGACCAGAATCATACCGCAAAGGCTGCAAACAAGACTTAGATTCTTAAGTTGAAACTTTTGGAAAAACTCTCAGCGTAAGTCTTTCTACCTTCCCCAGCGAAGCGGCACGTGGAGAAGAATAGGCTCAAGGACAGCCACGATAACGTTGGACAGCGGGCTGAAGACACTGGCAAAAAGGGGGCCCTTCTTCTTTACGGACCACATCATCACGAACAGTCCAATGGCCGAGCAGAATACACCCTAACCACCAGTGAACACCAAGTAAAATCTCCGTTATCGTACACTTTTCTTCTCACAACTTTTTCAGCAAGAATCCAGATAATTACACTGTAGGTGATGGTGAGAAGCTGAAGGTCCCAGCCCAACCTCCAGGCATCTGGCGTTCGCACAAAGAGGAGGGCAACGATGCCCGTTTGCAAAGCCCCCATCCAGCACATCACTGCAGTTGTCGTCAAGTGAGAGGTGCAGTCTAGGGTCATCCACGCCTGCGACAAACGAAATCTGTCAATACATCTGATCTTCTGTCTTATCAGTAGAGTTCACTTGCCACAAAATCTTGTGAGACTCCGGTTACAGGCGTAGACAGAGATAGAGATGGAGATGAAAATGGAAACGGAAATAGAGATGAAGATAGAGATGGACATAGATATACCTGCAAAATGAAACACAGAGACCAAGTACAAACACCGCCGATAAGGAGGAGAGCGCCCAAAATCCAACTGCTGTCGAAAGACCAAGAAAGCCCTTCGTGCTGAGCGCCCTGAGAACCGAAGATTACAGGCCCTTTAAACATGGTCACCAACGTTGCTCCTCCAACGCATAGGAAGGTTCCCAGGAGTTTAGCCCTTCCTCTCAATTGCGATAGCTCCAGCTTCTCCATCCTAAGATAATAAAATATTTTGCGAATTCAGTGCTGTCATTGAGAAGGGAAAGCGAGGATTCCCACCTGAAAGGCAAGGCCAAAACAAATGTACTCGCAGGGTTTATGCTATTCATTGTAGTGGCCACGGTCGTCGACGTTAGGGAAAGCCCGGCGTAGTAAAGATTCTGGCTGATTGTAATCCTGTTCAGAACACCAAGCGCCTTTTATGACGACAAAATAATATGGAGACATCGGTGAGACGCCAGAGTAACAGAGACATACCCGATTAACGCGAGAATGGAGATCTTCCCCACGTCTCTAAGCGATGGTTTCGCCCATCGGCCGCTGTCAAGGGGTAAATCAGCTCGATGGTTCAGGGAGAAAAATAGTAAGCTGGCAATAGTTACCTCTCGATGAAGAGGACGATAAGGGTGATCGCGAGACAAGCAACGCACTGCCGCAAGAAGACATAGATATACTGACTCATTCCTTGGTGTAGAATTACTCGAGACAGCAGAAACATTGCAGCATAAGATAGTTGCACGAAGATCATCCCAATCACTGGCCCGTGCTCCATCGCGACCAGCACCAACCGCTCCTTGTTTCTGTCTTTCTATCCGGCGGACAACTTTCTACAATAGCGTGGATTCCTCAACATGAATAGGAGAAACTTGCAATTTTTTTTCCGAGTCTGGTAGTGATCTCTAGCGCCATGAGGATAAAAGCACATCGTGTGGGTGGAGGCGCAGAGGACTTCCTTTTTGTTCAATTATCCCCCAATGGAGGTGGGGTAGGAAAATAGCAGACAATGACAACTATTTCCTTAAAATATATCGTATTACTCTCCCAATTTTTATTATCCCTTGCATTAAATTTCCCATCGGTATTTTTTATCTGTCCTTTTCTGAGTATGCTTCTACTACGTATAAATCAGGATATTCGGTTTATAATGTCTAAATTTCAAATGGCTGCAACAAAATCTGGATATAGTTCGAAAGTTTATCTTATTGCAGATTCATCCAGTAAAACTGTATGCTGATACAGTTGGATTTGAGTTTATGCACGAACTTATGCACGAAATTTGGAAAAGACTACATCTTCTGAGTTGGATAGAATTTCACAAAAAATTAATCATGTTCTGAAAAATATTTCATTTTTATTTTCTAACCATTTATAGGTCTTAATTATGGTCATATTATCCTTAATATAATGCATTCAAGATCAATCAATTTTTAAAATGAATATAATGCATTGGTCGTTCGTACTGAGGGTGTTGGGCCTTGTGATCATCTAAATTATTGACATTAGTAAATTTGCAATGAACGTACATACGTATTGATAACTTATTGGTTATCAATAACATTAGCTAAGATTGGACAATCTTCGTCGCATGTTTTCTTCACCAACCAATTCTTTCGTATACTATGCTCATTTTAATCGTCGTCCAATTGATGATTCGGCTTTCTATTAATTGAATGATCATTTTTTTTGGTATACTAAAAATTTATAAATTAAATTAAAGATGGAATCTTGCCATTGTCAAGTTTTAACTCCAGCTTGCTTCGCTTTGATGCACCTTCCCACTTTTTGAACTTAAAGGCTAACATCCACTCCATATCAGTATTCATTAAGCTAATAATATAGTGTTTGTCCAATCGATATCCATTGGATATCTGATATCCGACAAGCAATATCCGATATCGGCAATACAATAGGGACGGTGTCTGATATCGGATATCGATCGATATCCATCTTTTAGGTGTGGATGAATGTCACTAACAGAAACTCGTGATCTACAAACGAGACGGACCTCAGATACCGGATATCGGTCATCAATATCCGGATATCGGTTTTGATATCCAGATATCCGTTATCCATATCCAGATATCGATTTTGATATCCGGATTTTGGTTTTGATGGAGGCAAGTAAGGGGAAGCATTTCGACCCTGTGCTGGCCCACCAAGATAGTGGGGTGAACACTCCCTCATTAAGCACAACCTCTGTTAGGTATTGGTTGAACTCGTCCAATGCCGACCTCATTGACACATGTGCTAGTTGGACTTTTCGCATAGTGCTCTATAACCAAGAGTCCAACTCTCTACCTTTTGGGTGCTCAGCGAGTCACATGGTAATAAATACCGTACATATGGAATGTGGTGGCAACGACGTCAACGCATTGACACCGACGCGTCACCACTGTCATCTGAAGTTAACACAACCGCTGAAGACATGCCGTCATCGTCACTGTATCAAGTCAACAAGCCAGCGTCAGGCACGTCTCCACCCACGTACACCCCTTCGCGCCTCCTGATACGTCGCCAAAGGCAGATCCAGAACTGCCCTTTGACGTGACACAAAACCACGTCCCTCGTCACGTCGCTCGTCTTTATTTTTATTTCCTTTAACTGTATTTTCTCTTTCCTCCAAGGCCTATATGTACAAGCCATTGTTTCAAGAAATAGTTAAGCAAGTCATAATTCAGGAATTGAGTTTTTGTTAACTCTTCTTGGAGGACTTGCCCTAGCCTCCCCTTCTCCTCAGATCGCCACCGCCATCGCTGCCCTCGTCGTCGCCGCCGGTTACCACCCACCTTCCTTTCCCTCTCCTTTCGCTCTCTCTTTCTTTCCTTCTCCTTCACCCACCTAAGGCTACCCACGCTAAGCACCAGCGCCAGCCACCCGCCCAAGACAGCCCGCGCCAGCGCTCAGCGCAGGTTGTCTGCCCAAAGCCACCCGCACCAAGTGCCAGCGCAGGCCGCCTGCCCAGCGCAGGCCGCCCCAGCCAGGGTGGCCCGCGCGCACCAGCCTTGCTGGCACCTGCACACGACACGCGCCCGACCGCCCGCGCTTCCAGACGCCCTCGATGCTACTTGTCGCGCTTTCAGACGCCCTCGATGCTACATGTCGCGCTTTCAGACGCCCTCGAGGCTACTTGCCATGGCGCATACCGTTTAGGTTTCAGTGCGCTGCCCCAAACTTTGGAAGGGGCGACTCCCCCTGCCAGCTGACCGCGTAGTTGGATCCACGACACCCTGTCGAAGTGCACATCAATTGTCTCGCCAACGACGCCCACGCCCAAGCACTCCAGCCACTGAGCAACCAGGCTTAGTCTGGTCGTCTCCTTGCCAGGGCCGCTCAACGCCCGGAACGTCCAGATCTTCTCATCCAGTGGGCCATACAACGCCCGAATCGCCCAATCTCGTCACGACCAAACTTCCCCACAGCCTCTTCATGCACTCTAGTGCCGAGGTACGCCTAAACTCTTTGGTGTCGACGTGTTCTTTGTCCAATGTTCCGCAAGAGTTCATCCATCGCCGACAGATTTGATTTGATTTTGGAACTTCCACAAAAATTCGTTGGTTCGTGAGATTTCCCCATGAACGTGAATTCGAGTATTGGATTTGGTGCTTCGTCATCGTCGCGATGGTTGAAGATAGTACTCCCACCATCGATGAGGAACGGGGCTGCACCACTATCATTTCATCAGTTTTAGGTTTTCGAATTCGATCGTGTGAACTTTGCGGCCTGTTTATTTCCTCTACCCAAACCTGTCTAGCATCCTCCATTGTCATTGTCATACCCCTTCCCCTAGTCATCTCTCCCGTAGTCGTTCTATGTCTTCCACCCCTCGTCGTCATTCCCATCTCCCTTAGTTGTCCTGCATCAAATTGGTTGCCTCTCTGAAGCCCTCACGGAGCATTGACTCCTTGTGGAATGAGTCCATCAATGCTGCATCACTGATTGCATCATTTGCCCACTACATTTCTAGGTACTGCGCTAGCTTGCGTTGGATCGCCTTACAGGCTTGCGCCATGTTAGAACGATCTCCTTCATGCAACCATTATACACAGGTGAAGAAAGTGCCCTCTTCGATTTTTTGGACTACCTCCTCCATGTGGCGCATGAGGCCCTCTTTGAGAAATAATACATCACATATGGCCAGTGTTACTATCTTGCAAACATGATTGGTGGATACAACGAACCGCCCAAGGATGCGACAGAAGTCTTTCAACAACTCCCACTCGTCCTTCGACATCTTCATCGACTTCCACTTCGGGCTAAAATTCTTCGACACTTCATCAATGACATCACATTTCTTCACGCCAGCGGATAACATAGCATAAGTGTCATTCCAGTGGGTCAGACAGTCCAACACGACCATGTTAGAATCTTCGACTTTGGGATCATCTTCACATGCCTTTGCATACTCCTCTCTTTGTTGCGCAGAGCTCTGAATACTGCGCACTAGTGTCGGCACTTTCGCAACTACATCACCCAAACATAACAGCCAACATGCTCCGTCATTGTCTTCAAATGCTGAGTATACATATCCATGCACGTTGTCCTCATTGCTTTTGTACTGGTCTGCTATCCTGCTCACATCGCCTCCGTCACGCTATACTACGTGGCCAAAGGAATGTTGAAGTTTTTAATTGTTGCTTGGATGACAATGTTCAAAATGTGTGCAATGCATGGGACATGCCTTCTAGCGCTAAACCTCGGGTTGACGCTCTCTATCTTCTTTGCAATCACTGACAACATCCTCTTATTCGCAAAGACATTGTCAATAGTCACATCGTGAACCTGTATAAACATAGCTCACGTTTAAAATCACATCTTTAATTACAAAGATAAGTTCGATGTTGAATGATGACCTTCAGTCGCAGGCAGAATTCTTCTAGGACCTGGAGAACGATAGACACCATGGTGTCCCCATCGTGCTTGGCGAGGATCTCTCGTATGGCAAGTATTCACTCTCTGTACACCCATTTATCGTCCACCCAATGAATGGTGATGCCTAGAAGTCCAGTACCGTTCTCTACAGTCCACGCGTCTACAGTGGGGGACATTCTGTCCATGTTCTCCCATAGCTTCTTCGCCTCTTCCTTCATGTGTCCATGCATATGGATCGTCCACTACTTCATGACCTTCGCACTAGGGGGATCCAAGTCCAATTGTGTCGCGTAGCACCATAGCTCCTTGAATGCGATATTCTGAACAATACTCCACGATGAATCCATCAAACATAAAAATCATGCGATGGCATTCTTCATCTCATCAGGCATATGCCATCGTACAGTCCTCGTCGACTTGGCTCTCCCTATTGTTGGTCGTGCATTGCTTCTGTTATACACTGCTGATCATGGTCGACCACCATCAAGCCCTTTAGCTCTACATGACGAGCAGGATGACAAGCTTGGAAATGTCTCCAAAATACGATGGTGCTCTTGTCACCCTTCATGCTTGATCGCTTTTCTCTGTGTGTGGGTTCTTCTCACAGCATGGTAAGCATGCATAGTACCCATCACCAATGTGTTCGAAGTAGTCGGTAATGACTAAATGGTTGGAACGAGGGTGACTCTGTCCGGCATGAGATGTTCCCGCGTTGTACCTTCAAAGTAGTTGGCTCGTGCCCCAGAGCAGTCTTGGGGCAGGGCACTACCTCTAGGTGAGTTCATGATTATGAGAAGCATAACTTGGTTATCAACAATTGGTTCATACATCAACGCATGTTGATGCACTATGCTTAAAACTCTAAAGAAGGTATAGCAATTTGCAACTACGTAAGCAGATAATATGAGATACAATGAAGATAACGCAATAAAGAAACTAAACACTCTCAAGAAATTGAACACTCTAAAAAAAAACAGCATCAGCGGAGCAAATTTTTTGACAAACTTAGGGGAAGAAAAGTTATGAAAACATGAGAAGAGAATACAAGAGCAGAGAGGAAGAGGAAATAAGAATAGAATTGAAAAATAGAAGTAGGTGAAGAAGGTAGAATTAAAAAAAACAGCAGCAGCAGAGAAATTTTTTTAAAAAACTGAAAATAATAAAATTTAAGAAAACATGAGAAGAGAGGAGAAGAAGGGAAGAGATTTAAGAAAAGAGAGAGGCGTGGAGGAGAGGCCAGAATAGTAGAAGAGGGGAAGAAGATGAACTTAAAGATAATTCAAGAGTAGAGAGCAAGAGGAAAGAATAAAAGAATTGAAAAAAAAGGAGGAGAAAAAGGTAGAGTTCAAAAACAAACAACAAAAGGAGAGAAAATTTTTGGAAAAACTTAGAAGAAGAAAAATTAAGAAAACATGAGAAGAGAGAAGGAGAAGAAGGGAAGAGATTTGAGAAAAGAGAGACGCGTGGAGGAGAGGGCAGAAGAGTAGAAGAAGGGAAGAAGATGCACTTAAAGAGAATTGAAGAGCAGAGAGCAAGAGGAAAGAAGAAGAGAATTGGAAAAAAGGAGGAGAAGAAGGTAGAAGTAAAAAAAACAGCAGCAATAGAGCAAATTTTTGGAAAAACTTACAAGAAGAAAAGTTTTGAACTCATGAGAAGAGAATAGAAGAGCACAGAGGATTAGGAAAGAAGAATAAAATTGAAAAAAGAAAGAGGCGAAGAAGGTAGAAGTAAAAAAAAACAGCAGTAGCAGAGCAAATTTTTGGAAAAACTTGCAAGAAAAAAAAGTTATGAAATCATGAGAAGAGAATAGAAGAACAGAGAGGATGAGGAAAGAAGAGAATTGAAAAAAAGAAAGAGGGGAAGAAGGTAGAGTTAAAAAACAAACAGCAGCAGCAGGCAAATTTTTGGAAAAACTTGGAAGAAGAAAAGTTATGAAAACATGAGAAGAAAGGAGAAAAGGGAAGAGAATTTAGAAAACAGAGAGGCATGGAGAAGAGGACAGAAGAGTAGAAGAGGGGAACAAGATGCACTTAAAAAGAATTCAAGAGCAGAGAGGAAGTTAAGAAGGGAAGATAAGGAGCCCAATTGAGAAGACAAGAGAAGATGAAAAATTAAAAAGATAACAGAAGATGAAAAATTAAGAAGACAAGAGAAGATGAAAAATTTAGAAAGAAAGAGAAGAAGAAAAAATTAGAAGAAAATGAAAAATTAACAATTCCCAATTGCATTGAAGAACACTAAAAAAATCAACACAAAAATATATATAATGGGTGAAAAGGTTCAAACTAAAAATTAGTTTAAAATTTAAATACTAAAACGCAAACTCGCAAAGGCTAAATGCATTGCAGAAGATAAAAAAAAATATAGCTACAGATACTTTAATTTGTTATCAAATTCTTGAAATACATGCAATCAGACTAGAAATTTCAACATGTAATGAACACCAAGAAGATGAGAAATAAAGGAAGAAGAAGAACAAGTGAACTCCAGGGTGAAGAAGGGGAAGAAAGGGAAGCGTTTGAACTATGAATAACGGGGAATATGGGGAGTGGGACAGGGGAAGAACGGGAAGAAGAACATACCACCGTTCACCGTCCACTGATGCCGCCTTCGCCGCCGTCCGCAAAGGAGCCAAACTCTTTCGAATAAAAAATACATAAAATTATGTTTTACATCTCGGATATCGAAATTCGATATTTGATATCCAACATCAAAAACCGATGTCGTCATCCTATACCTGAGCCGGAGGTGGATGATGACATCAAGACAGATATCGATATCGAATAACATCACTATAGCAACTGATATCCGGATATCGAAAGAAAGGATACCGGAAATTCCCTTTCCGGTATCCGATACAACATCCATCCCGATACCACCATCCGATACCAGTATCAAGATGGGCGATCACTATAATAATATTAAATAACAAAGCATTGCAACTTGTAAGTTAGAGCCACCTGACACATTTTGGTATCAGTGGGCTTTCTCCTCCCGGCATTCCTCAGTGTTATCCCTCAGCATTTCTTATACATGTCTGATGTCTCTAGTATGTATCTAACCATATGTGCGTGGACAAAACTTTTTGACTTATTTTTTCTTCTATTTCCTCTGTTTTATTCAAAATTTTAATAATTTTTTTAAAACTTTAAACATAAAAATCCTATAAAAACTATATAAATACTCTTAATCTATTTCATGCAGTAATTTCCAAACTAATAATAGAAAATGAAAAAATATTTTATATAGGTTTATTGGTGAATTAAGTATTTTCCAATGATAATGATGAAACTATAATAAATATCAAGTACATGCATGATGAAATTGATGTTCCAAAATTATGAAACTAATTTTCTTCTAGTAAAATTTTTAAAAAAAAGTCAATCATTTTGACATGGCTAGAATAACCTAAGTCACCATATTGTTTATAAATATTAAAGGATATATAAATATTTTAATAAAGGGTCATTTTGCCTGGTATCCAGGTATCCAGATATCTGACTAGATGTAATTTGTAAAAACGAATTAATAAACTCCAGCACATCACAGCCTTCAATTATTCTTTGGTGACAACCGTTCCTGAAAAAAGCTACCTCAATAAATGGTGGATTTGCCTGGCGCATTGACAAGTCAAAATAATGGTATCTTCATATTGTTTATTTCAGTATTAGCAATATTGCTCTTATACTTCACCAATTACTGTCATAATTTATTTGGCAAGAAATGAATCAATTCATAGAGAGGTAGTAATTTAATTGTCAGGAATTCTAAACCTGGGAAATATATTTTGTTGATGCTTATATATTTTATATAAATAAACACCAGAAAATTTCTGATATTTAAAATTTTCCTGAACATATATTTCCAAATAATATTAATCATATTTTAAATCATTCAAATAAAATAAAATGCATAAAATTACAATATCGATATTTTTATAGTTAGTACAATTCGCCTCTAGTTCATTGGATACATGTGTGGCATTGAACCCGCACCTCCCCAAACCTCACACCCAACCCCTACACTGCTATCATCTGCAGACCACATAAAGACAATTTAAATGCTGAATAAAATTTTAAATCAAATAATTTGTTCAATATCAAGAACTTCACTCAGAGAGTTATTAAAATATGGATATTCTATAAGCTGCACAAATATACTTTTATTTCTAAACTCTCTTCACAACTTTCAAATCATATAAATCAAATTTCTACACTCCGTTAAGTCATTTCATTCGTCCCTTCAATTTTTAGACGAAGATGAAAATTTACATCAATATTACTGGCAAACTGTGAAGGAAGAATAAAAAAAATCCCTCAATCAGGACATAAGTATCAGTATTGTTAAAATTTTATGAGCCTTTTTTTATAATTTTGAGCGTTCTTTCTCGGAGTTTATTTTCTTCAAGTAATTTCTCAAAGTGCAAAATATTTTAACCAATACAAAGAATAAAAGATGCAAACTATACACTATCAAGACTTTATCTCTAACTATTATGTTGCTTATCATCATGTAAAAAGTCTTACTTCAAATTTTTAATCACGTTTAACCATTATGGAAAATGTGATCATTGCTATATGTGTCGTCATTCAAATCTAATCATGAGATGAATATAAGTCAGGATTCTTATTTTTAGATGAAAATCTATGATTAACAAGAATATTATTTGAGAATAAAAGCTCATTTTTAAAAGATGATTTTTTATCCTACCCATGAAGTTTATCTTTTAATCTTTATAAACATCATTACTCAAGAAATAAATTCATATTTTACTATGTGTATAAGTTGAAAAGCCAATTAAGTTTTATACATAGAAATGATAATTAAATTTGTTATCGCTAATTTTATGCACAGTTCTCCAAAGCTGGAAATCATTTTTTGAATATATTATTTATGTTTCTTATCATAAAGACACCTACAATACTAGATTTTCTTAAAAATCAAACCTGAATGCAAGTCAAGACAGTCACTCTTACTTCCAATTCAGATGATATTTCTGATAGTTCCATGTAAAAAACCTTATTGGAAGTGATACTTCAGGGGAACCAGCCAATGGAAAACCAAACAGAAGAATAAGAACCAAAGAAAGAGATTCAGACGGTGAAGATGTGGTATGAAGACGGTGAAGCTCAAAGTCTTCATATCAGGTTCATTACAAACTCTAAACTCTGAGTATGATCATTTTAAATACCATTAACTTTTATTCTTTGGAAACTCTTGCATTTCATCTTATTTCATCAACACCCATTCATAGCGTCATATTGGAATATATAATTCAGATGATCTACATAATGACAATAAAGAATCTGATCTGGAATAGTTTATTTCTTTCTTTCTTTTCATTCATTTTAGATCCATGGCATACTGATAATATGGAGAAACTTTGAGAGCCCACTCACGAGAATCATGTTTACGGAAAATGCTCTACATAAAATGATGAGGTCTTAAAGGGTATATGTCGTGTTCAAATGGAGTCACATCAGATTAAAATTAAATTTTAATTTTATGGGATCAAACAATTTTCTGTCTTTACCACGAAATTTCAAGGAATAATATGTTTCTCAATTCACTCAAATGTATAAACTAAAGTAGGTTGATGGGTTCAGATTTAACCCATTGAGCTCTGGGGTTGACTTTTCAAATGATTGGCTCATTATGCCACACACCCAAGAGTGCTAGGGTTGAAGAATCTAAGATTTCGTGAGATTATGCACATAAAGAGTTGAAATCAGTATGCTCAAAGCCATTTAGAAAACATAAATCTTTGGAGGATTTTTCTGAATATTTCATCAACCAGCGTATGTTAATTTCTACTTTCTCCTTTCCAACTTTGAGTTCTACTAATCCTTTTTCGCAATCCGTGTTTGCCTAGCTGTAGCCAAGAAGGGTCTGCCTAAAATGATAAGAGCAGTTCTAATATCATCCATCACCTTCATATCAAAAATAATGAAATCAACTGGGAAATAACGTTGTTCTACTTTGACAAGAACATCTTCTAATAATCCATAGGGTTTCCTAATGGAGACATCGTCTAGTTGTGATTCTAAAAAGATGGTTCTCATTCCCCAAATTTAAATTTATGATATAAGGCTTTGGGAAAAATATTGAATCAAGTAGTGATTTAGAAAAATCATTCCTCCTATCTTGCACTTGATTGGCGGGGCTACTGGATCCCTATGTTTTTTTTGGAATATTTTGTAAAATAGAACTGTAATTTTTAGATAATTGAATTCCTTTATGTTTTCGGCTAAGTGTGCACAGATTTTTCAAAAATTTTGCATATGAAGGAATATGTTGTATTGATTCAGTCAATGGAAACTTGATAGCTACTTGTTTAAAAATCTCAAGAACACTTTCATCATTAGTATTTGGTTTAACTCAAGAATTTTTCAAAGCATCAGAGAAAGGGATGGGTGTAACATAATCTCCTTGATTAGGTTCTATTTAGGCAGAATCATCATTATCTTCCTGAGGTACTTCTAGTTCTTCTTTTGAACTTCAGAAATATCCGACAAAACTTTCCCATTTCTTGATTTAGAAATTTCATGCGTGGTTTTGGGCAAAAATGAATCATGACTTTCAATCAAATGTAAATTCCGAGGATTGATATGAGATTGAGTTGGGAGTCAACCTGTTTCATGGATAGGGAATCCATGCTCGTCCATTTTATCTTTTTTTTTTTGGAGGTCGGCTCTTGAGTTGTTTTCTTCTCTCATCCACTCCATTTCCTTCTTGATATCTGGGAGCACTCCGATCATTTGAGCTTGCATTTGTTTCTCCTGAACATTCCAATAGAACTCATCATACGAAGGGTTAATAGTTTGGTGAAATTTATTGCGGTTGGCCTTTGGATAAAAATTTCTTTATTCTTGTTGAAAAGGGAGATAATTTTGATAGGTATTCTTTGGCATGTTATTCTTTGGATATCCACTATCTCTAGGATTCCAAACATTTTGAGCTATAGGTGTATTCATCTTGAATAGATCAATAGCCATAACTTGCTCATGCAATGGGCAATCTACCTCTACATGATCAGCACTAGAGAAATGATGGCAAAGTGAAATATCCATTTGAGAAGGATAAGAAGAATTAGGTGATTTTAAACTATCAATGCGTGTAGTTAAGTCAGAAACAGTTTTTACTAGTTGTTTAATTCACATATCAGGTTCAATAACACTTACATCAATCATCCCACCTCTCTTAGAATTTGCATTTCTCCCATTATGATTAAGAGCAGAATAATATGCATTAGTTTCTGCTAGTATTATTTAAATGTCGAGTGCTTCATCTAAATATTTATCCATTAATGTACCTCCATTAGCAGCGTCGATCATCTTTCTGTCATGATCTCTTAATCCTGCATAAAACGTTTGAACAACTTACCAATCTTCTATCCCATGGTGTGGATATTTTGGGTTAACTCTTTTAACATTTCCCATGCTCCTCCCAAGGACTTATTGGGCCCTTGACAAAATTCTCTTATAGCTCACCGATATGAATTTGTCTTTTTAGTTAGTAGAATTTTTTTAAGCATGTGATCTCCATTTTATTCCATGAATCAAAGTTCAGAGATAGAGATGTAAACCAAATCCTAGCTTTATATCTAAGACTAAAGGGAAATAATCACATTTTAATATCTCACAGCTAACATTATGGAAGTGAAATGTTTGACAAATCAAAGTAAATTCTTCCACATGTTTATATGGCTCTTCTTGAGATAAACCATGAAATTTAGGGGTGATTGAATCATGTGAAGATCAATTTTAAAATTTAATCCCTAATCTATAGGTTCATTAATCTTAGTAAGTGGCTCGTATTCTAGAGTAGCAGAATGTTCATTTAATCTACGTTATCCATTTCCTTCATTTTCATTTATAACAAAATCCTCAGGGTGATCATTTTGATTATACAAAGCCTCTCCTCTATCTCCACTTTCGTTCTTATTTTCTTTTAGTGATCATCTACCACTCATGATGAAATATGTCCTAGAAATCATAAAAATTAAAGAATGTTCAAGACGAAACTTGTACCTTTTCTTCGTTGGTCTCATGGAGTTGATTGCACAACCTTAATCAAGATTAATAATAGCAAGAAAATCAAAAAAATAAAAGAAACAAAATTCTTAATGGCTACCATTCACCGGCAACAACGCGAATTGATAATCTCAGTTTTAGGGTTTAATTCATTATCGGTAATTGAGATTATTCAATCAAAAATATTTATAACCGTACCTACGTAGGAATATTTAGCTAGTGATGAGTATGGATCGTCTCAAAAAGGAACGATGATTAAGGATTTAATTTTCTTACTATGTTGATTAATGATACAAGATAATGACAATAATATAATGAGCGAGATAGTGGAATCTAGTAAAGTGTTTTAATAGTTATAATTCAAACTTAAAATTAGGAAAGAAAAGAGGATGTAAAAGTAGAATTATGAGATATGGTATGAGAATAAGGTAGAGGACGTGATGGATACGATAGTGATCGGGTGCATGAACAGTGTGATGATAGAGCAAGAGACGAGGGTATGGGCATGTATGAGGGTGAAAAAATACTGAAAAGATAATAATAAACCCTAATTAAGCTTATGATGATGTCGGGAAAAGAGTAACGTAAGATGAGGATACTTACCTGAGATCGTTACGTTATGCGAGGATCATGGCAATTTGCGAGTGTTGGTAAGCTCCCCCTCTTCACCAATGCTTCTTCCCACACACCCAAGACACCAAGAACACACTTGATGGATCTCAAAATTCACTATCTTTCAATCAGCTCACACAAGTAGGAAGCAAGTTCAAGATGAATTTTGCAGCAATCTAGGCTTCTATTTATAGAATAAAGGGTATGAATGTGAAGAGGAGGGGGAGATGAAGCATTGCTAAAAACTTCAGCTCAATTGGAGCTGTAGATCATCAGATATTGCTATTTAAAGTTGGAGCAATCCTAGCCCTTGATTTCTTTCTCTCTCCTCGTCACCTTTGTTGATGCTTCCTGTTTTTCCATTTCTGTTGAACCGTCATGTTGTTGAAATTCTGCACCGCATCGTGTTCTGCGCTCACGTCTTTTGAAGTCTCCATGTGTACCTGTATTTGGAAAAAGACAAAAGCTAGTGATTAAAACTATTACTATTATATAGAATAAAGTACTAGCTCACGGCTGGTGTGGCAGCGCATCAGCGTGTGCCACGTCAGCTTTTTTTCCCTTTTTATTCCAATTTGCAGTTGACACGCCAGCACCATGTTTACATGTGGTGCCATGTCATGCAGCCACGTCCTCATCGTCGATATTGCCTACTCTAAAGAAAAAAGGAAAAAAGTTAATTTTTGTCATTTTTGCGTCAGCCCACGGGCAGACTTATTGCAAAAAAGGCCTCCTTTTTTTATTTTTCCACGTCATCCTTTGCCTAAAAAAATTGAAAGTCAATTCAGTAATCATTAAATGCAATCCTTGCATTGCAAATCGTGATGCTTTAACTGCATAGCTAGAATGATTGACTAACGCCAATCATTAACTGAGTTAATTATTAGCAATCGCTAATCATTATAGCTTGCTGATAACATGCATGTTTAGCACTTTAATATGTTCATATTTACATGTATATTTGCATTAAATTTGTCATATTTTCATGTTATCAAGCCTAAAATGATTAAATCTATTTTTAGAATATTTTCTGAATTTGCTACATTTTTGGGGATTTTTCTAACAATAGATTCTAAAAGAATAAAAATTTTGAGACACAACATGATTTTTATGGAATTTTATGAAATTAAATTTGGAAAGATATGATTTTTATAAGTTGAAATATATATATATATATATACATATTTTTGGGCTTTTATTTTAATTATATGAATTTTTAAAGTATTTTTGGCTTTTGTTTTGGCGCAAGGTGACGTAGCATGCTCAGTCCACTCATTTACAAGAAAAGAAAAAAAGAAGAAAGAATAAAGAGGGTGACATGGGGCGCTAACGCGCTGCCACGTCAGCCTCGAGAAAGAGTTTTCTATGCTTTTTCTTTTGTTTTTCTTTGTCCTTTTTTCAGGTACACATGGCACGAAATACAAAAAATGCCCACGCAGAATACGAAAGGTGCAGAATCTCAAGCACTTTGACTTCCTAACAGACACAGAAAATGAGGACGCTAATGAGGAGAGAGAATGAAATCAAAGGCTAGGATTGGCTCAACTTCAAACAGCCATAACTTTTGATCTACAACTCCAATTGAGCAGAAATTTTCAGCATTGCTTCACCTTCCCCTCCTCTTTATATCCATATCTTCTGATCTACAAGAGAGGCTTGGATCATTGTGAAATTCATCTTGAACTTGCTTCCTACTCTTGTGGGCTGATTGAAAGATAGTGAGTTTTGAGATCCCTCAAGTGTGTTCTTGGTGTCTTGGGTGTGTGGGGAGAAGCATTGGAGAAGGGGGGGGGAGCTTACCAAAACTCATAAATCGCCGTGATCCTGGCGGAACGTGAGGATCTAAGGTAAGCATCTTCGCCTTACGTTGTTTCTTTCCCCACATCATAATTCACTTAATTAGTGTTCGTCATTATATTTTCACTCACATTTTACTCCTTTATACTCTCTTATTTTCTCTCTTTATCCTCTCCATCACACCGTCTACATTCAACCACTATCATCGTTCACACACTCGACAATCACCGTATCCTTAACGTTCACTTACTCGTTGTTAAATTAACATACAACTTAAATTCTTTTAGTAGCTCATATCATCATCTCCTCTTTTTAATCATCACTATCGTAAGAAATTAATTCCTTAATCATCATTCCCTGTGGCGACGATAGGTACTCATCACTAACTTAGTATTCTTAAGTATGGTTAAATATAATTTTTATTGAATAATCTCAATTACCTACGACAAATTAAACCCCTAAAATTGAGATTATCGCTTGCTATGATTCGTCGTCGTCCTAAAATAAAGGTCCAAAATCCATATTTTATAAAATAATGGTCCAAAAAATATATAAAAAAATATTTTTTGACTAAGAAAATAATATATTTCCAAATTTAATGCCAAATAGTTACAGAAAAATCATATTCTGACTCAATAAATTAAATTCTTTCAGAATCCATGGTTGAAAAAATACGCATAAATAAAAAAATTGCAAAAAATTCAGAACATCATTCTAAAAATAGATTTAATGCAAATAAATATGTAAATATGGTTTCACTAAGGTAATTAAAATGCATGTTATTAAAGACTTAGAGGCAATTTGTCATCCAATAAGATAATGGCATGGGTGTTTCTACCTAGGAACCTTTTTTGTTTTTTACCTAAAAAGGGTTTCCATATAAACCTATATTCATGCATGTAACATCCAATAAACCTTATTCATGTCACTCTCTGGGATCATGTACCATAAGAATTAACGGTTATACCAATTAATAAATTTTATCGGACATAAAAATAAGTAATCCTAGATTAAATTAACCTAATCAGTAGGTCAAGTCACCATTCTGTGAGACGCAAAGTGATAACATGAAAATAAGAGCTGATAAATTGTTTATTTTATCATATTTTTGGGCTTTTAATGCTTAAAAACATTAATTGTTAATGCATGTTATCATGATTTTAGGTTAAAAGAAGAACTTCCTTAAATTTCAAGTTAAATAAGACTTTTTTTAAATAACTAGGTCAATTTATATATTTTAAACATTTTTAAAATGAATTTTAAAAAGGAGTTAAATGTTGAATTGATCTATTTCTATAAACATACACAAAATAAACAAATAAAATGAATTTTAGAAATTAATAAAATCTTTTTTATGCGTTAATACACATTTTTTTAGGACTTATTCTAGTCATTTTATAATTACGAACTGTTTTTTTTTATTTAAACTGGCCCTTATTGGGCCAGTTTTGACGCTCACGTGGGTGCTATATGGCGCAGGGCATGCGAGACAAGTGCGAACCAATCATTTCTGAGATCGGTACTTTCGGTGTGCGACATGCACATGCTCTGCGCCGTGTGTGTCGCGCATCACACGTGCCACACGCACCTGTGCGCTGACCAATCGCTCACAGCTTAACTCGTTGCGTGCGACGCAGTGAGTTAAGCACATACATGGCACTGGGGGGGTCTTCCACCGTGCGAAGCACGGGCATGTAGTGTGGTACGCACGGAGAAAGATCTAACACGGCACCAGGACAGTGAATAAAGATGCGGTGTACGCTCTGCATACAATGCGCATAAGACGAAAGAAATAACTGAATCGGAAGAGCTGCTCTTCCGATTCCACGGCAATAAAAGAAGGAAAACTGAAATTTTATCTTTGTTCTTGATTTTTAAGCTCGAGGAGTGATCGCATAGCCTTCTCGTAGACTCAAGGAACAACCGGGAAGGATTTGGAGCTCAAGTTGGTGAAGAAATTCGCAGATCCGTCGCCGCATTTTTCAGCTCTTTCAAGTCAGATTTGTTGAGAATTTTGCAGTGTTTGTTGCTCGAAGGTCACCCCAGATTAATCCTCTGGCATCCCTGGTACTTCTAAGTTCACTTTGAACGCATTTTACAATTCATTTTACATTCTATTGTTCTCAGATTTGCAATTCCGTTCACGTTCATCATTTTTCCATATTTTGATTTTAATCATCCTAACTCATAATTTTAGTTTGTTTTCAAATCAATTAGTCTAGATCGATTATCAATCTCCAATCTTGAATCATATTTGTTCCTTAAACTCATAAAAAGTTAGTCTTGTGCTTCTTAAAACCAGCAAATCGTGAATCACAGTCACGATTTGCTATCACAGGACATTTTTACAATTTCCAACTAATTAGGAAAAAATAGAAATATGATAAAAATACTGTTATCATTTTAAATCCATGAGGAATAAATAAAATATATATATATAATGAAATAAAATTAAATATATTAGAAAGTATGACCTGAGGGTTTCTGAGTTAGTAGTTTCTAGTCATAAGTAATTTAGATCAATCTCTATAAGAAGTTTGGTCGTGACAATTAAGATTAATTTTCTTCTTGAAGTCATTTCTGATTTACTAAAAAGTAAAAAAAAAAAAATTCAGGCTGAATTAGGTTTTTGGGTTAAATAAACAAGCAGAGCAAGATTAATGAGAAACTACTAAATTAGATTTGGATCACACTCACATCCCAAAAACTCTTAGATCAAATTCGCACACTAATACCTTAGTAATTCTTATAAAAAATTACTAACTAAGCATAAACTTGTTAGAATCCAGAGTGCTAATCCTGAAATAAAGGAAAATTGAATTTCACTATCGCCTCCCCAGGGTTCAACCCCTTACTCAAGCATTAAGGGATATATATAAATTTAGTGATTAAGTCTGAAAATGCCCCTAAATAACAACATATATACACGCATTTTTGAGCTTATCACAAAGCAAGACCACATGTTCTAGAAGGTAAAAACAAGCTTATGAACTCTTTTATGGAACTCATATGTCATGAGTTATCTTGTATGTCTAATTCACATGTGCAACGTTCATATAATGACATCTGGAATGGTCAATTATCAACCTAAGTCAATCCTCCTACTTAATGATGGAAATATATGAGGCCGAAAAGCCAATAACACATTTCATATCTCATTCCATGTCCATTAAAATAAATTACTCGGTATAGCCCATGAATACAAGATCTGACTTAGTGAATTATGATGAGATAGTAATATGGAGATCACTAGTCATTATGCATGTGTTCTAAATATCCCTATTTGAAGGATACTCGAGAAGGACATTGAAGTACCCGGATAGAATAATACTATCTAGCCTCATTCATATGATGAGTATGGTCGGTCCTGTAGCCATTAGTATGGAGACACTAAGGATAGATAGTATGTGCTTTTTAGTGGAAAGATTTATCAGAATTAATCTGTACGAATCCCTGAATGATATTATATCGAACTGTCAATCAAGTTGATTAACACCACGGTTGTCTTGATGACAGACAGTTGTACTTTGACTATGGCCAACGAGTCTCTGATCATGGGATTCAAAACAGTCTTAGTTGGACTGCATCAAGAAATTCACGAAGACAATTGAGTGGTCAAGATGGGGTCATCCATCCTCGATATAAGAGGTGATATCTCAAGGAAGAAGATGCGATGAAATCCTTGGCCAAGGCAGTGAAATATCTGAGAGGAGTTCTCCAATGATTTCCAAACGCATCAGTACTAACTCAGATGACCCATTAGGGTTTGAAAATTGACCATACCCTAATTTATCTTAGGAACATCAAGTGGATGAGGGGACTATAAATACCTAGTAACCGATGATGAACAACTTCCATTAGTGAGTCAATACACGCCTTTGTATCTTCTAGAGCACGAGGTGTAGCTTGGCAGCCCATGTGTTGGAGACTCAACCTATCAATTGGGTTAAGTTGATCGGACATTAATCAATCTATATGATGATATAGTTAATGAATTTGGAAGGCCAATCAAGGTTATTGGGCTGCTCGAATCATTAACTAGACTGATACATGGGCCTAGAGGGTCACACACGAATAGTATTTTCAACATCAGAAGATATAAGTAAGTTTTGGGGGTTTTTATGAAAAATACCCACTTAGTATAAATAGGGGAAGGCCCTGAATGGAATTCACCAGGGTCAGAATTGTTCAGGGGCCTTCCCCTTCTTTTTTGTTCTCCCCATGACTCCTTTCCATTCCCGATGCGATTGGGACAATGAAAGGATGGCAACGGAGATTGAATGGGGCTTTTCAATGAGGAGGAAATCCGACATGCCGAGGACCGCATGGATATTTCTGGAGGCTGCACAATTGAGCAACTCAACTTGTCTCGCTCCAAGACCCAAGAAGTCATGGATGCAATCTGTGCACAAGTACTTCATTCGATGGTTTTATCGATGTCATTTGATTTCTCTAAAGTCTTTTGCTGTAGATCACTTTGATTTCTTCATCCAAATAGAACCCCAAAAGTTAGGACAGAGTCATTCACAAAATTTCCAAAAAATTCATAACATATTTCAAAAACTTTAGTCTTGTCTTCTCTAATCTGAATAGCGTCAATCCCATCTGAACTACACCTTACATTTATTGACTTGGTGCTACATTATACTTCAGGTAATTCAGAATCTCATAATTAGGAACTTTTAGATCATAAAAAGAAACATGTCCGATAGATAAGGTATATATAAAGTTAAATATAATTGTATATTTAGGAATTAAGAAGGTTGAGTAAAAGCAACACATCACTGATTGTGTTTGACATCTATATGCAAAATGAGGCAGCTCGTTTTGGATATTAGACAGTTTGGATGGATTGTTGAGGGGCTCTATGACTGAATGTACATGCTATAGAGGTGAGCAGGAGAAAAAGGAAGAGAAAGAAAAATGTGTGTAAGATGTTTGATACGATTCAACCATATCAAACAAGCAAATGTGTGTAAGCTATTCAATAAAATCTCAAAACCAAAACTCATTTTATTAAATTTATTTTTTTTAAAACTAAATGGTCTTACTGATATTATTTGGGTCTGGACTTAATAAATCTACCGACATGTGTGGTTCCTTGTTAGCTTCAAATCCCTTGTTTCACCACATCTTACTTTACGTTTGTCAATGATTTCTTCTTTTTACTATCATATTGTAAACATCTTCTACCTAGGTCCAAGTGGAACTCACCACCTCAATCTTAAGAGATTGAATAGGACATGAAAGGAATGGAGAATTTCCCCTTCTAAAATTCAAGATCAAGAAGCAAAATCATCATAGAAGTTAAGAGAGTGGCCATTCATAAGTCAGGTGACAAGGATATAGTTGTTGAATGTGTGGGATGATTCTTGGGGCTTTCCTTTCAGAGTGGACAGTGATAGACCCAAAATATGGCATGGAGTCATACAAATTTTTAAGTTATTTTTGGGGTAATTTTACGTGAATTATCTCAACTGTAAACAGGTTTTTATTTCATGCCCTAAATAGAGTAAGGAATAAACCAATGCATTTTTAATGTCATTTTTACATTTTTTACAAGCCCAAGTATTTCTTAGTAAAAATATATTTAAAACATTGTTAATTATGATGAGATTAATGCACCCTGTAGTATGGTAATCTATGTTTTTGCAGGGAAGAAATCAAATAGCTTCCCCAAATTTTTCTTGTGCTAGGTGATGGCGGTGTATGAGAGTGGAATGGAGCAGTTAAAAGATATACCACTTCTCATAAAGATTGAGATGATGGTGGATACATGACAATGAGTGGTGCGATGGAGATGGAAGTAGATATGTGTCGACAAGTGGCTGAGTTGCAAGTGGATGGGGATGATAATCTAGGAAAAAGGAGAAAAAGATGAGTTAGAAAAACACAAAAAATACACTAACCTCATCGTGATGTGCCAAATGGGTTGAGTGGTGCTTTCTCTTCATGTATCTTGATATGAATGTCACTCCTTCAGTCTTTCACTCTTAGAAAGCAAGAATGGACCAAAAGTATACTTTGAATGAGCAAATCACTTTGCTACTTGTAATCAGGAACAAATAAAAGAGCATCTTTTTACGAGAATTGGTTATATTTATAGATCCAAGATAGTGGACAAATAGAAGAGGGGAAGATGGAACTACCCTCAAAGTTGTGGCTCCAAACTTTTTATGGATGGTTAAATATAATTACTTGAATTTGGAGCCATCAGTTTTTCTTGTAACATTTTGAATTATTTGTCAGAAAAATATTCAAATACCATTGAATATATAAAATTTTGAAATTCATTTGAAAAATGTAATAATTCTTTTTGAGCCTGAATAACATGGGCTTGTGATAATTTTTCTGATTATAAGCAGATAAAATAAACAAAATTACCACAAAGGTTAGCACTTCATTTGTGTTCATGATATCTGTATATTTAATCTTTCTGAGGATATAGTTTACAATGAGTTAAAGACTTGTACAAATAAATATTCATTGTTTCAGATTTTTTTATCACTTCTTGTTGTTTTCTCCTCTTTCTTGTAACTTTCAAGCTACTGCACAAAAATGATGGACACAATATCAAGTGAATTAGGAGATAGTAAATAAGTACATATTTATTTGATGACAATATTTTCAGATACTATTTGGTTAAGTTTCCTCATAATTTGGCTAATTTATTTTCTCCATAACTTTGCAATGATATCAGTTGTTTCCCTACAAATCATTGAATGTTGTAGTATCCACATGATCTTCAGAGTGCTGGATCTCCTTTTCATTCCCTCAAACAGATCTGCTAGAACTTTAGAAAGGACAAATAAAAAGGTTCACCAATCTCTTATCCAAAAAAATTTCATAATATACCTTGACCTAAGAGTAAATTCACCTATATTTAAAAGATCTTATGCATGTGACTCTTTAGGTTCATGTATCAGTATAGTTAACTATTTTAAGGTGCAATCAAATATTGACCATTAAATGATAAGCATGTTATTAATATTTTGGCATAATTATGCTTGATATTATCTTCATTTTATTAGAGTATTACATCTGAAACATTAATTATAGGATTAAGTTATTTTTACATTTTTAATATTAATAATAAATGGTTTACATGATGAATTTCTTATAGACATAACATCACAAATATGTTAAAATTTTCATTATGATTGTAATAGGTATAATTATATTTAGGGCTAACCATTCTTTGAAGTTAATTATGTTTCAGTGGTTGTATTTAAAAGTTAAAAAGTGAGGGTGGATGAAGGGGTACATCAGCCAAGGCGAACAATCAATAAATATGACACTTACGTGGCTGGTAGCAATAAATAGGCAACCATTTTTCTTAGCAGATGTGATGTCAAGGTCACCTCTATAACACATATTCACAGCCCAAAATGTCATTAGAGAGAGCCCAAGTAACGAAATATGGAGTCCTGCACACAAGGAAAGGTTTCAATTGATTAATTAAACATATCTCTAATTTTGGGATTTATATAGGAATTCTGAATTTTAAATTTCCAATATGGCATTAACCATTTATTCTTGAAAAGGCAACGCAGGCCAGACCGACAGGGAAATGATATTACCCCTGGTTGTGGGGCCCATATTTAAAATAATGTCTGACAAGGTATGATCAGGGTTTTAGCTGCGACCGCACCAATACTGCATTATCATGGACTAACTTTAATGAGGGTCAGATACTGACGATGAAAAAAAAACTAATCCCATTTTTCCATCTTCTATTCACATAGTCCCAATTGGTCGACAGCCACTAATGATGATGGGTGGACTTATTAACAAACCAGAAATGTGTGTTAATTATATTATGTAATGCTTCTATTAATAAAAAAATATTTCAAATTTTATTTATGAGCACAAAGCAGGTTGAAAGGTCAACTGCACATTGCTCAAGTATGATATGAACATATTTTTTCATTTAAAAATTCAAATATAATTTATTAAATTCAAATGAATGAAAATTAATTAAAAATGACTCATACTAACCTTGTTGTCATGTGCCCAGCAGGATGAGTGGTGGTTTTTCTACACAAGTGCTGATTGAGATGTCAATCCTTCAATGGTTTGCTCTTTGCATGTAAAAGGGGACCCCAAGGAGATTTTGGAGCAAATTATTCCGCTAATCATGATTAGGAAAGAAATGCAGGGGTGCATATTTTTAAATGGATGAGGGGCATACTTATAGATTCAAGATGGTCGATCACTAGAGGAGGTAAAGACAGAACTATTATAAAAAGCTACCTCAAAGTTCATTATTGGTTGTTAGATATCTTCATTTAGAGTTGCAGACATTCAAGATACTCATTTTTATCTCACCTCCTTAATATTTGTGGTGGCTTTTCAGAGTCGCATGAAATTTTAGGATGACTGAAAATCCAAAAAACTCAAAGATTCAAAATAAGTTCAAAAGTATAATGATGACATGAAATTATTTTATTTATGAATTTAATTCCATAAAATAACTTGATATTTTAGAAAAAATAAGGATTTCTTTATGAACTTAATGTCGCCACATTTTATTTTTAAGAGAAAGTATTTTTTCATGAAATTAATGTTAATAAGTTATGTTAAAATATCAATAAATAAAGAGAAGATGAACTTCATTAAAAAAAATTAAGTCATTCATGAATAAATAACATGTATTTATGATCATTTCTATGAGAATAAACACATAAGGAATATCAGAATGAGCATTTACTGGTGATTATACCAACACGAGAAACAAACCTGATTAGGTAATGGCTTCTGAGGATGAGGAAGCATTGCTTAAAAGAGATACTCAGCAGAGAATTTAACTACACCCATTTTTGTGCCGCATTAAAAAGATTGGAAGTTCATGGGTAAACCCATCCTTCTCCTCCTCTTTTACCATTATCATTAGTAGAACAATAGGATCTGGTAATGGAAAGGCTGTTGGATTATCTTACGATACTTTTATGCTTGCCCAGAGGCATTCAACACCATCAATGGCCTATGGGGCCCCATCTAAAGCTTTTAAGTAAAAGACTCATCCTGTGGACCGTCTATTTTAAAGTAATAGACTCAATGGCGATCTCCTGGAGTGGCAATAGACTCACCCTGTGGATGAGTCGGTTTAAATAACATGTATTTGAAGATGACCCCATCTTCAAATGGCGATTTCCTGGAGTGGCAATAGACTCATCATGTGGACCGTCTATTTTGATCAGGAGTGGCAACAGGTATGTGATGGTTCCAGAAGCTTAGAAAAGCGTCAAAGAAGCTCTAGAAGGATCCAGATTACATAGAGAACGGAAGCCAAGGATGCACAAGATATTTAGGGTGGCCCAATCACACCGCCATTATTTGCTTGTTATAATCAAGGCTATATGATTATTATTTTTAAATTATTCTAGCAGTAATATTAGAAAATATCTTTTTATTGAAACAAAATTGGAAATCAATTTTGACTCAGGTTAATTAGAACAGCATCGTTGAGGCATTTTGTCCAAATCTTAAAAAACTACATAAGTCAATATGTATGATTTTGATAATATATTTTTTATTTACTTAACCTATATAATTAAGAATTAATACCCTCTTATTACACGTCTCACCCCCTAAATCATCTTTCTGTATCTATCTTATAAAAAAGAAAGCCAATCTTTTAGGAATCTCAGTAAATCTCTATATTTATTAAAATGTTAAAACTATTTCTTATCTCACACATATCACCTATCCCTCAATTAATAACAATAATAATATTTGATCTCCCATTTATCATAACTATTATAATTAATAACTATTATCCTCCCATTTATCATCTGATTATATTATTATTATTATTATTATTATTATTCTTTCCAAATCATAACTAGATTCCTCCTTTAGCACTTATCCTTGTGGAGACAAATGAGTTCAAATATTTACAGAATTTTATTTGATTCAAGAAAATGAAAATTACAATGACATACAAATATACACCTGAGTTAGCTTTAACTATATCAACATATATAAAAATCAATCAAGGATCAATTTAACCTAGTTGATAAGTTCAGTCACTCAACCATGGGATGCCAAGATACCCCTCATGCCCCACAAGGTGTAGCGATTATGATAACTCTCTCATGGAGCCTTATTGTCATTATTTAAACTATATCTAGAATTTTGTATCATTTGATACTCCTAAGACAGCTCAGGGAATGAACTGTAAAACCAAGTCTTTCATCCCAGTTAGTACTAATGCTTTGGAGAAATCAATGGGGACATAATGTTCTGATATTCCACTACTTTGGCCAAGGACTTCATCGTATCAATCTCATTGAGCTGTCTCATCTTATGCCAATGCGATATATCACATCTTGACCACATTATTTGCATCATGGACTTGCTTCTTCATTTGAGATAAACTAGTTTGAAATCACATTATTTGGAGTTCCCAGGTCATAATCAATACACACACATCTATCCACAAAATGTATTTGATGTATCAGGGCTAGGGACCACTTGCACTGTCGTCATATCCATCAATCTGGTTCACAGTTAAGTATGATCTCATTCACAGATTCATGTAGATCCATTCAATCTCATTCACGTATTAAAAGACCAATGATCTCTGTATTATGATCAAGTCATAATTCACTAGGTGATTGTAGGTATTTAAAGAATTTACCATAAACGTCACATGAATTGATAATGTTTAATTCATGAACATAAAAATTATATGGTACTTGATAACCATAAATTTGAGTTAACCCGCGTCAGCAAAGCCTTCTGATTTGTGCAACAATATTTGTTATTACTTACAAATATAGAGCAAGGGTCCAAGACATGTGGATCAAGTTTTGAATAAATTAATTTTTAGTTTATTTTATAATTTTCAAATAATTGAATCTAATTTTAGAAGTCATAAATATTAATTGTCTGAGAGGGTGGGAAATGAAACTTCTTTTTTAAGATTCTATATTAAACTTTTATTAAATAATTTAAGGAACTTTAGTAAAACTTTATAGTAAGACATATTAATTAATTCTATTTTATATACCTTGGCCACCATTTTAACAACGGTGTGATGGTTCAGAATGATGGAATAAATGTACTGGAGCAGATGAAAGACTTGATTGGGGTGGAGTAGGCTATATATGGACTTATTGTTGCTGCTGGCAATGGAGATAGAGGCTGATACATGCCAGTGAAAGGCTGAGCTTTTGATAGCATTTGCCATAGCCAAAATGGATGCTATCTGTAATGAAGTTATCATAGGACGAAGCAAAAATATCTGAGTCTGAAGAGTACAAAGGATCATTCTAACTTTTTTAGTCACGTCCTAAGGTGCCGAGTGGTTTTTCCTCTGAATGAGTTTTGAGTAGATCATCAAACACTGTTACTTGTAATTAGTAAAAAAAATAAAGACTATTTTTTTCACAAGGATGGGGCATATATTTATAGATCAGAGATTGTAGATTGAAAACGGAGGGAAAATGAACCTACCCTTAAATTTTAATCCTCTTTCCCCTATTTAGGATTTCCATCTTGGAGAAAAATCCTTGTATTTTTCAAAACTTTATACTAAATTCACTTTAGTGTGTTTTCTAACAATGTCTAATCAATCTCCTCAATTTTAACAAAATTAACATTGCTGCATAGCTTTGCGAGTTTAAATGATCCTGGCAAATAATTCCACCATATGTACTTAAAATGTGCCTTAAATGTCTCTTAAATGCCTTAAATAATTCCACAACAATGAATTTGAATGCCTTAAATGTGCCTTTTCTTTCATTAAGTTCAATGACACCATGTGTCTTCATGCTTAAAAGATACCTTTGTGCACTGGTTGCAAAATAACTGCCTTCATTTTTCCAATGACCGAAATTTGGTAAGGTTTAGAGTATTTATGAAATAATATATAAATATTTTTGGCCATCCAATCATCTGCCATGGCGGATAATTGGTTGATGCCAACCATAATCTGATTAATTTTTTTTTCCAAATCTGATTTATGTCATGTACTGACTGATATATGTTTTAAACCTTGTAAATATTTAAATTATTCGGAAAATCTATTTCATGACTCATAAAAATTATTGAATTTTTACTTTTAGCTATGGAAAAATCCTGAAATGTCATAGCAAAGGAAAAAAATCAAAATCTGCTTTGCAATATGATATCCTCCAAATAAATCCAAATACATATTTAATTAGTTATAAACTTATTTTCTTTATACATTCCATCTCATAATTTCTGTAATAATACTAAAAAGGATATAAAAACCTAAACTTTATTTCCAAAATATAATAAAAGATTTTGAGTTTGAATAACATGCACTTATGGTGATTTGAATAAAAATATAATATAAAATATATGAAGGTATGATGAAAAATAGCATGATATTTATGATTATTAATAGTGTGATTTCTTTGGATGTCACATTCTGGGAAACATCTTCTGGATAAGAACTAATACATGAATAATATAGGATATGAGGTTTATCCAAAACCTATTTAAGTTGAATAGGATGGTGTCAACCTTCTCTGTTCAACATCTATTCAACCGGTCTACTGTACTCGATCCTGTAGACATATTTTTTGCTTTCCTATGTATGTGTAGGGTCAACCCACACAAGGTCATTATCAATAATGTGAGGAGTGTGAACATGATTTTTAAGACACAGTGGAGAAGATACATGTTGCGCCATTGAAGCACCCAATCCGTCCTAGTTATGTGTAGATATTTCTCAATTTGTAGACTCTATCTTATAAATATGGCTGGACGTCCTCCAAATCAAGATTAGCAACCGATTGTTGGGATATCCTTAGCTTTATGATACAAATGCTGCTCTTTGTTGATGAAGCCACAAATCCAAGTTTGTGCACAAAAGGAAACACCCTTTCATCAATGACTTCTGGTGCATCCTACACATCTATGCCTCTCTAAGCTGTGGAACTGCAGTTTTAAATCTGTCCACTGCATCAGATGCTATAAGAAGTCATAATGGAGTCTCTTTTTGCTTTATCTCACAATAGTAGAAATCTTTAGGTTTTCATCATTGACAGACACCAGCATCAAGACAGGACACATCATGCATACTAGCTGATTTCATGCCTATAAAAAGATTAAATATGTTCAATGTGCATGTAACCAAAACTTAGAGATTAATCTCAAGAAGCTTATATATGGGATTCAGTTTCTCCTCGCCCTATATGTCCATTGATGTAGAAATGGTACGCGTAACTGTGGAGTGACGCTCTTTGGAAACATACATGATATATGCAGCTTTCTTGGCCTTGCCACTTTTTATCTTCTTATATCAAAACATTCAGAGGCATCATGACACTCACGACCAAATTTCTCAACAAGTGTAAGTTATGTTGGACCACAACGACAAATGTGGACTTCAAGACTATCATACTATCATACTTTGACAAATGTGGACTTCAAACAATTGATGGGAAATTCCCTGCCCTTAGACTATCATACTTTGATATTTTTTCTAACCAGCATGTGATGGTTCAGGTATTGGCCAGTGAAGGTGATAAACCAAAATTTGGGTTAAGATATGTGATTTTTAGGATTTGATTTATGGAATCCTATTTAAATATTTTCCTTAGTACCTGATAAGGGTCTAGTCTTCAAGGATCAAGTAATAAGATATATTTTATTACATTAGTCGATGTTCTTTTATATAGTTTGTTATGTTTAACTATGTTTAAGAAATAAATTCACTCAGAATGAAACAAAATTAGTTAAAACTATTAATTAGATAAATAAAATAAGTTTTAATTTTATTTTATTATATTCTGGTAGTTATATATTGTTTTAATAAAAGTTGTGATTTTATACAGCATATAAATCAAACTAAATAAATTTAAATACCCTTGGCCAACACTATAGAGAAAACTTTTTAAGAAAGTGGCATTGGCGGCGACATTATTCATGGGTAATCATGGATGGGTAGTGTAATCATGCAGTACCCATATTTTTTTCTTCAATTTATTTGTGGTATTATGCCTTGGAAAGCTTGTTATCTAGGCTATGAACTATAATGTATACCACAAAAAATGTGATAAACTTCAAATAGAACATCTATAGATCACATAAATCTCTTTGTTACTTCGCCTAAGGGAAGAGTGGTGATTTTTCTCCAATAATCCTTATCAAATTTGAAGCCTCTCTTTCACACACTTTTAAAATAAGAATAAATCAACCAAATCTAGGCGACCAATAACAGGTCAGAAGTATAAATGAAAGATGGCAAACAAAGATAGGGGAAAAGACTTCAAGTAGAGGTTCCCTAAGCCTCCCAGCCCTTAGGTGTTATTGTTCTCAAGTTTCGGAGGGGTTGGATATCTTGTTCTCTTGACTTCATCCGCGTTCTTAATGGTTCAAATTCGAAAACAGACTTTCCTAATCCAAATCTATGAGTTAGTAATGGAGTAAAAAGTATGTATTTAATTTTAGTGTTGTTGTCATTTTAATTTGCTTAAAACCAAATAAATTTTATAAAAATAGAAACTCACACAGATTTATTGCAGGAGCAAGGTCACCTTGACAGGGACTGGCCTTTAGATGTTAATTTAATCATGGAGTTATAGTTAAGGAGCAGTAATAATAGTAATAAAGATGGTGTATGTAAAAATGGATAAGTAGTTAGTAAGTCGAGGAGATATTGGATGGATGAGAGAACTATATATGAGAGATAGAATATCAGATATTATTTATATCTTTTCATAGAGACTAGAAATTAAAAGGAGTAAGAGATTCAAAATGGAGTAATAGTTATAGGTGATGTTAATATAGGTAGTGTTGGAAGCAAAAGATTAATAAGATAGATAGAGTGGTAACTACTATTCATAGGATCTAGGAGGTTATTTATTTTATTATTAGTAAGTTATATCTTAGATAGGATATAGGTATAATAAAAATGGATATTAATATTTGCTTAGAAAGTGATTAATAAATTTAATCTTAGTAAGATGTAAGGAGTTTATTAATACCAATAGTTATTGTTATAAGAAGGACAAGAAGAAGAATCAGGAAGGAATAGAATTATGATAGGATAAATAAGGAATTATATATTTATTAAGAGGATTAAGAAATTCAATACGAAGAATATTTAAAATTGTTCAATTAACTAAGTAGGTAGAGAGACAGAGAAGACAGAAATGGATTAACAGCAGTTAGTAGATAAATATTAACAGTATTATATGATTTAGAGATAGACCATCATAACTGAATGTGATTTATATGATTACAATATTTAATATGTTCTTTTTATACTGTTTTATAAAGTAAAACTTGGGATGGAATAGTTAAAATTGTGTAAAATTACCGATGCCAATAAGGTGCTTAGTGAAATGCCCCTGAGAGGCCAAACTTAGAAGCTAGATAGAAAATGGATTAAAATTTTGATGTGAACCAAAATCATAGATCCAGAGTAAATAAATACGTAGAAATCAACCTAAGGAAGCCAGAAGCTTTCTTGAATTGCTCTGATTTGGGCAAGCGGAGATTTGGGGCGCAGATCACCGCCCCCTCTGTTTGGTGTGCATCGCCTCTTGCCCTGCTCTGTGCTGGCATGAATCCAAGCATCTCTAGGCATGCAAGAGCACCATTTTGGGCAGTTAGAGCCATTGGGAAAGTGCCACGACACTCCCCTGGCATATCCCGCCACAAGAATGGTCTCCCCCTGCTGTCTTCTGTCTTGGTTGGAAGATGGGATTCCATTTCCTTTGTTCTCCCTTTAAGGGGTCGAGATAGGTTCTCTCATCCCTCTAAGGGATCAGGCTTGATCCAATGGCTCTCCAAGGGCCATTAGATCAGCTTGGGGTTCCCTCATTGCCAGCCTCCCACGGGCGGTAGATGAGGACGACGGCTGAGAGATTGAGAAGGACGGGATTACCCCCCAACTGTCTGATCCCCCTTTGAATGGGTTCAACGGCTGCAATTAAATTACAGTCGTGGACTCATTATTACGGTGTATCTCTTTTTTCGCCTCATCAGTGCTTCATTAGCGTGATTCACTTGTAGAGAGGTCCCATTGTTCTCATCAGCTTCTAGAGCCAGTTAGAGCCCTATAAAAAGAAACAACAATGCTTAAATATCACGAACATCTCTCACTGTCCCATCTTCCTTTAGAAGATTGGATGGTTAAGATCATGTGTGTTTACTTAAAATGACCCAAAATGACATATGCTTTGGACCGTGTTCGCTCGAGCCTGGTTAATGTTTCTTCTTTTATTTCTTAAGATCACGGCCTGTTTGGTCGTGATCGTTTTGTTGCTTCTTGCTCTAGCCCGACACAGAGTGCAAACATACAAGACCTCATTGATGCCATATCTGAGAAATAAAAAATATGATGTATTATGTAACTTTCGTGTTTCTCTTCCTTAAAAAACTACTTAACATCTATTGCGTGTGTGTGCATACCTCTATGGCTCTTTGTGGCATGTTGTGGGCCGTTGTGTGGGCCTCTATGTGTCCCTTTGTGTGGGATTCTGTGTGGGCCTTTATGTGCCAGAAGTTGGGACTCCCTGTACGGCAGTGCTCACATGCTACATGCCAACTTGAGTGTTGTGCGCTTGCTAGCTGGTGGCTGGCTTGAGTGCTGCTGGCTATTTCAGATGGCAATTTAAAAGCCCTTTTGTGTTGATCTTCTTTTGTTTTATTTTTTGTATTGAATGAACTTAAACCTTAATGCCATGATAATTCCAGAAAAAAATTAATGAGATAAAAATATTCCTTCAATCTCTGATAGAATTTTAGTAAGAAGAAATAGTCATGATAAATATTTTTAAGAGTTAATGCATGGATGGGATATTTATAGTAAAATAAAGATTAATTTAATAAAATGATGCATATAATGCTTCTATGATGGTGCAGGATGACTAGGACTGACATAGGTACGGTAGACTAAAGTCAACTAAGAGAGGATAAAGCAGACCACAAATCAACACAATCGATTTCTAACAATTAAATCTGACAAAAATGTTGATGGTACAGCCCCTTTCCTTGGTCGAGGGCAAGAGGACTCTCTTACAAACACTATAGTGAAAATAAAGCTCCAAATCCAATATCACTAATGGTCACTAAGTCCAACGCTTTTTTTTAGGGGAATAAAATACTTTACTAGAGATTTTAAAGGCTTTACTAATTTTATGGAATTTTTCCATATTTTTTATAATTTTTTGACAATAATATAGCCAAGAAATTATTTTTAGAATTAAAAGAATGTATTTTATGATTTATTTGACATATAAAAAGGGATTTTTTTAATTAAATTACGTGGCCTCCGCGTCATTCGCCCAAAAATTATGTCGAATGATTTGATTCGCCAAATCAGCATTTCATAGGTCATTATGCATCCCAATGCACGATACCATAATGAGAAAATCATCGCCTCGATGATTACCTGGCACGGGTGGCGAGGAGAATCATCACCAAATCAATGTTTTATGTTCTCCTTTTGGCATTTTTTCATGCAATAAATGCACACGTAGAATCGATACCCACGTGCAATAAATGCACGAGGAAAATCAATTTTTCGGGCATTGATTACAATGAAAGTCACTTTTTTAGTTAAAAAACTTCAGCAGCGCTGACACGGAGCAATGTGGCACTCTCCTAGCCGTTAAAAAGGTAAAGTCTTTCTTTCTCGTTAACGGTAATGATTACATTGTTTTCCACGTGCAGAGATGTGGCTGCATGTGATCCAGTAGTGGAGAAAATAAGGAGAGCATCCTGGCAAATTAAAACACGACATTTTTGCCTGGCTAGTCCTCGTGTGGAGGAAAGATAAAAATGATCTAATGGTTGAGATTAATCGTTAGTAAAACAGCGATATCTTGAGATCAAGCCTTCCGATTGCGCCCAAATTTTGTGGGTAGGTTTATTTTTTCACCCTCTACGATCCATACAGTTGGATTATAAATAAGAATTTGGGAAGAAGGGAGAAACCACTAAGGAAGCTCTCCCCCAAGTTTTTTGGCCACAAAGGACACATGACTTGCTTCTGAAGTTGATAGATCTTGCTTCAAGAATCAAAGTTGTACGTTTCTTTTTCACTATTTAAACTTCTTCTTGAACGATTTCAAAATGCTAAGGTCTATCAACTTACATGCCCTTGGATATGATTTTAATAGTGATTAGCATAGCATTTTCAATTTGATTCAAGATCTGACTTTATATTCTTAGTTCTACCTTGATTCTCATCTCATAATGTATCTTAGATCCCTAGATTAGAGTCAAATTTCATCTATAATTCATTTTCCCCAAATTCTTTCCATTTTCTCTCTCTAGGCTAGCTTGCCTACTTTTTCTCTCTCTATATCTATAAATTGATTGTTGTAAAATTCAACTCCACATCTCAAAAACCTAAATCTAAAATTTCATCCAAAAATCAACCATCTTCAAAACCAATTTCAAAATTCCTTTCCTGCATATTAATTCCTAATATTAATACATAAAAGATTGTATTGATAAATCACTTTCAATTGAATCTTGATAATCCAAATTACTCTAAAACAATAATCAAAGTTATCCTCTCCAGTGTGTTCTGAGCGAAAATGTTAAGATCCCTATAAATATTATACGTACTTTTGAGTAATTACAAAAAAAGTAAACAATTAAAGCCCATTAAATACAAAAAAATTAATTCATTCTTGAATTAATTCATAAAAATTAGGATAAAAATTCTTGAGAAGTGCCTCCCTGTGGTTCAACCCCTTTCTCATCCTATACTTTATATATTTTTAAAAAGGGGATTTGATTGATTTATTGCATAAGCTTAAATCCAAACGACACATTTAAACTTTCATTTAATCACACCAATTTTAGGCTTATCAAGGGTGAATGTGGAGGTGCCTGGTTGAGTGTGGCAGCTACATGGGTGAACGCCGGTGTGTGTCGGCCATGGGGGCGAGTGGTAGTATGCGACTATTGCGGGGGCGGATGGTTGCACACGGCGGTTGTTGCGCTCTAGAGGCCTAGATCTGGATGAACAAATGGAAGTGATCCACAGCATAAGCCTTTTGTGAAATCGAACGGCATCATCAAAACCATGAAACCATGTACCTTTGCACGGATTGCATCTGTGATTTCTTGGATCCCAGAGTGAGACAAGTCGAGCTGCTCAAGTGTGCAGCCTCTAGACATATCCACATGATCCTCGGCACGTCAAATCTCCTCCTTCTTGTTGACGAACTCTGTTCTTTCTCTATCGTCATTGTTACGTCAACCCAATCGCATCGGGGATGGAGAGAAGGTGTGGGGAGAAGGGAGAAGAAGGGGAAATGCCACTAAACAATTCTGGCCTGGGTGAATTTTTTTCAAGGCCTTTCGCTATTTATACTAATTGGGTATTTTTCATAAAACCCCCAAAGCTTAAGTATGTCTTCCGACGTCCAAAAGACCATTTGTGTGTGACCCTCTAGGCCCATGTATCAGTCTAGTTAATGACTCCACCGGCCCAATAACTTTTATTGGCCTTCCAAATTAATTAACTGTATCAACATATAGATTAATTAATGTCAGATCTATTTAACCCAATCGATAGGTCGAGTCTTGATAACACCCTAATTTCTGTCTTTATTTCATGTTATTAGCATGATTTTATGCATTTAAAGAACATAAAATGGGATTCTTATCATATATTTACATAAAAATAGTGTTTTCTAGTGATTTCTGATTTTTTCCTAATTTTATGTTTATTCTATGAATTTTAAAGGATTTATTGAAGCTCGAAATAATTATTTTTTAATGAAAATGGCATATTTAATATTTTATTTTGACATTTATCAGCATGGGAATGAATCAGTGAATTTTCTAGAATTTTTAGGATTTTTCTGAGATTTATTTGAAGATGAAATGTATTTATTTCAAGGAAAAAAAGTATATATATAATAGAAAAAGAAATATTTTTATTATTTTCAAACTTTCAAGGGCCTTTTTGCAAACTTTCGTTGCAAAAAGACCCTGAAAACAGCTCTCGATCGCCACTACAGGCGTAAAGATCCAATTTAAAATTTTACAGGGTTTTATTGCAATTTTTAATATATATTTTTAATGTTCTAGGATAAATCGGAGGAGAGAGAGTGCGCCAGGGGCATATACGCAATTACTTTTGGGCGGCGTCCAAAAGCAATTCCAGGCTTTTTAAGGACTTTTCTGCAAAAAGGAGGATTCAAAATGCGCCAGCTAATGAGAGAGCGATACGTCATTGCGTGTTTAAAAACGAAACTAATAAATAAATCAATTTTAAATCCAATGGATTAAATTGGTTTAAAATTGATTTATTAATAACTTTTGATCCTGAAGTCCGATTGAGATGATTTTTTTATGGATTTGTTCGTCTTGATCCCCTCTTTCTATCTATATGGTTGGATCATTCAGATCTAGCATACATTGATAGATAAATATTAAGTACTAAATGGGGGTAAAATGGTGATTTTTACCATATAACCTAAGTATAAAAGCTCAATTTTGAGAGGGAGAGCTCCTTCTTGATGGTTCTCTATCACAGCTGCAAGACAGAGAGGAGTCCCACCCTGGATCAAGTTATCTGGTACTTTTTCCTTGATTGTATTTGGATTTGTGCATTTTGAATGAGATTAGTTCAATTTCTTGTTTCTTCTTCTTGGTTTTGATCTGAAATTCTAGATCGCTTGGCTTGAGCGGCATGTACAAGCCCTGATTAGGATTGAGAGGAGAATTCGAGGGATTCAACTAAGCATTCAGCTGCATTCGAAAGAAAAACTCTAAAAAGATTAGTTTTAATTCTTAGGAGATTAAATTACCCCCATTTCAGTTTTGAATTATCAAAGTTGCAAAAACAAACCAAACTCAAATTAAAAATTCCCTTTTAACCTCTCTAATTGACCTCTTGGATTCTTTTATTAGGATAAAAGAAGCCAATTTAGAGCTCCATATTTCTTCTATTCATCTCAACTCTTCTACCCCCCTTTCTAAATTCTCATCTAATTAGGGTGACTTGATCCTCATTGAAGATCAAATTCAGTTTAATCAGAGTGAAACGACCAATAATCACCAAATCGAATTCCTTACTAGCTTCCCTTGGACGACACTCGTACTTATCACTATACGTCTTAAGTGGAGTTCTTATAAATTTTATTGCATAAGCCAAAATCCACAACGATAAGGGCTAAAAATTGCATAGTTTTTACCCCTATTTTTGGCTTATCAAGTCTCCAATAGGTCGACTCACTCATGGAACCTGTTGTTCATCGGTTACCGTGTACATATAATCCCTCATCCACTTTACGATCCTTGTAAGACTTAGGGTATGGTCAAATGTCAAACCCTAATCGGTCATCCGAGTTAGTACTGATGCATTCGGAAATCATCAGAGAACACTCCTATATTTCACTACCTTGGCCAAGGACTTCATCGCATCATCTTCCTTGAGCTGTCACCTCTTAAACCGAGGGTGGACGATCCCATATTGACCTCTCAATCATCTTCATGAACTTCTTCAACTACCCTAGCTAAGACCGTTTAGAATCCCATGATTAGAGACTCGTTGGTCATATTCAAAGTACAACCGTCCGTCTACAAGACGTCTTTGGTGTCTTAGGTCTAAGGACCACTTACACAACTGTGATGTGAATCAACCTGATTGAAAGTTTGGTATAATACCATTCAGGGATTCGTACGGATCAATTCAGTGAACTCTATCCACTAAAGAGCACCCACTATCTATCCTTAATGTCTCCACACTAATGGCTACCTGACCTGCCATACTCATCATATAAGTGAAGCTAGATAGTGCTATTCTATTCGGATACTTCGATGTCCTTCTCATGCATCCTTTGAATAGGAAAGTTTAGAACACATGCTTAAAGACTAGTGATCTTCGTATTAGGATTTCATCATAATTCACTAAAACCGATCGTGTATTTATGGACTTCATTATAAGCATCATACGTGCACTATAATAAATATGTTGTACTAATGAACATGGAACGAGATGTAGAATGTGTGATTCACTTGCCGGCCATATATATTTCCATCAGCGGCTGCATGGGCGGGCAATTGTGTGCGGCGACTACGTGGGTGGGCGACTGTGCGTGGTGGTCGCGGTGACGATGGCAGGGCGCTAAGGACGCGCGGACGCTTGGCAGCATGTGGATGTGGAGGAAACGTCATGATCAGAACAGGGCGTAGGGAAGGTGGCTTCCTCTTGCAGGCTACGGTGGCGGCAAAGAGGGAAGTAGGGAAACTCTCAAAAGACAATTTCAATTCCAAAAAAAACACTAATGGTCCATTATAGAAACGGCCTGTTTATAGGCCTTGGAGAAAAGAGAAAATAACTAGAAATACAAAAAATTTTGAGAAATCAAATATAATTATAAATGAAATTCGAATCCTCGGTCTGAGTTTGACGCTGACGACGTGTCATGACACTGCTCATCTCCTGCTGCAGTGGTGGTATCACGTCGGATGATGGGACCTAGTGGTGTACACCACATAGGATGTGCATACTTTTTTAATACTAAAACAATCACTTTATTGGTTAGTTCCTCAATTACTGCCTTTATTTGACTCAATTCTCACACAACCTTAAATAGTCTCCAAAAATTAATATCTCATCTAATGGCCCTATTTTATGATGTGGATCATGCCTTATAGATTTTGTTTTATTGTCTAGGATGTGCTTGGGCTTGTCTTTTTCTTCCATTTGAATTCCAAAATGCACCATTTTATTAACCTAAGTCATGTTTAAAACTTCAATAAGAGGTGAGAAAAGTGAAGAGTAATGCCTAAGTATTAGTCTTATTTTTGGTGAATTTTTATGAATTAATAATAATTATATCATGGAAAATTATAAGTAAACCATAGCATGGGTTAATGTGCAACACAAAGTAAAAATCACTTATTGTATATGCACATGTAAATATTTATGTAACTCTAAAGTCGAAAAACAAGTAAGCTTAGTAGTTAAAGGTAAAAAAATTTAGTCTCGGGTCAAAATTGACTTAAAGGATTTCCTAATTGTTATCCTAAATCATTTCAAATATGCATCAAAAATTTTATTGATTTTTTTTATGCGTAGAGTAAAGTTTATACGGGTAAGTTTGTATACTTAATTATAAATATTACTAAATTTAAATCATGTTTATTATCTTCACTGTTTCACCCTCGAAAGAATTGGCCATTACATTAAGCAATGTTGGGGCTTTTTAGGCGTAAGGCTAGGCTGTTAGAAATAAGAAGGAACATGAAATGGCGGCCTTCACTTTCTCAACACTTGTGCATTTTCTCAAGCAACTGAGTACAAAAGAACCCTTTGATCTCTTGTAGAGAAAGGAGAGTCCTTGTGTATGAGTTGAGTGTAAGAGGAAGACTTTTTAAGAATGACCATTGAGCTAAACCGTTGAGATCAACTCTTGAGATTTAGATTGTCCAAAAAACTCGAAAAGGTCACTCTAGCTGCTTGGTTTTTTTTTATTTCTCAGGGGGTTAGCCGAGGAATCTCTTGAGAAAGTTCTGGGAGGTAGCCCAATCTTCAACAGCTGAAGATAGAGTCGCTGGTAAAACTTATTTAAGTATTGTTGGATGATAAATCGGGCTAATTGCTATCCACGTTGAATCGGATTAAAAAAAACACTCACATACATTCAGGGCACCGAATATAATACCATAATGTGAAACTGAACACTATTGTTTCAACTAGATTATCAAACTTTTAACAAAATTAAAAAGTATGATCAACTTCATCTAAGCATTAATTTTGGTGCTAGAGCAAACTTCTAATGATTTCAATACTGTATTGCAAGATTAAATTTAATTACTGGATTAATCTTGATTTGTTAAATTGAGTGAGATTAATCTTGGAAGTCAAAGTGAATCGTACCAGTATAGCTTGAAAGATAGCAGGTGCATCTTAAATAAATTTCTATATCTGATGGTTGTTCGTTGGAAACTATTAATCGCTGATTGGTATTAGGTCAAAATATCTCTTCATAAATAAGACCATTTGATCAAAATCTACATATAATCATTGTGTCTAGTTTTATGCCTAAGAAATTAAATAGATTAAATTAAATTGAGCTTGGATTGATCGTGATCAAACCCAAGTGATAAATTCGTAATAGTATTGGAGACTTTTTCTTTGTGTGTTCATGCCAGACTAACAGTACAGGAAAGCAAATGCATATTGGTCAAAGAAATAACAAGGAAGATAACTGAAGGATTTACACAAATCCTTCCAGGTTTGGGTTCATGTTTTTAGTATTGTTTATACTTAAAGTATTAAGTTCTTCTAGGCAGGTAAACATGAGAAATTACCAAAATACAGAAGAAACTCTACCAAAATTTACATTGTTGTAGGTGAGTTATTGAGGGTATTGAAAGAGTCATGTTTGATTATTAAAAAAACTTAAGATCTATTTTTTTGAATTAAAGTAATACTTCGAATTCAGATTTACAGGCAGCGATTGAATGATCATTGATAAGCCTAAAAATGCACATAAAAATGACGTTGATTTTGGATTTAGACTTATACAATAAAATTTATAATTTCCCTTATTCACTAAATATAAAATACAGAGCAAGTAAGGGATCGAACCACAGGAAGGCAACAAATGAGAATTTTTATCCAATTTCAATGAATTCATTCAAAGATGATTTAATTTTGCAATTAATAAATCTTAATTATCCTCAATAATATTCTTCAATTAATCAAAATTAAGTAAAACTTAATTTTGATTTTTAATATTTCGGTCAGAAAATTCAAGATATGAGTATTTTAATTTTAATCTCAGATTAATTCAGATTATTAATTTCCCAATTATTAAAAAAATGTTAAAACAATTTTTATGAATTAAAATTGGGAATTAAATGATCAAGAAAGGGATTTTTAATTTGGACTTCAAGATAGATGAATTTTCGATTCAAATTTTATTTTTAGGTTTTTTTATATATTAAATTAAATTCCTAAACAATAAAAATCGAAATATAGAGAGAGAAACTAAACAAATTAACCTAGAGAGAGAAAGTGAAGAATTTGGGGAAAAGATGAAATCCGACCCTAAATAAAAAATCTAATGATGCAGAAATGTTCTAAATTGATATAGAATTAAGGATCAAAAATCAGATCTTGAATCGGAATCAAAATGAAGTGCTAATTTCATTCAAAACAAACTTCTAGGGCATGTACATTTCGCCCATGCCTTGGCGTTTTAGAATCGTTCAAGAAGATGATTGAAATACAAATCAGAGACTTACAAATTTGATTTCTGAAGCAAGATCTGTCGACTTCAAGAATCCCTCCTGTGTCCTTCCTGGCCAATTGCTTGGGGGAGAGCATCCAGAAGTGATTTTCGCCCTTTTCCAGACCTCCATTTAAAGATCCAACCGTCTGGATTGTAGAGGGGGAAAAGAAGAACCTACCCTCTATATTCAGCCCAATCCGATATCTAGATCTCAAGATATCAAGATTTTAGTGAGGATAAATCTGGACCATTGGATCGTTTTATTTTCTAAAAAAAATGATTTTTCCTGATTGGTTGAGCTTATTTCTCGTTTTCCGCCTTATGGGATCATGTGTCCGCGTCGTCCACCCACAATGATCGGAGAACAATCATTGTCCACGTCTCCCTGAAATAATAAAAAAACAAAAGTCTCTCTCTCTCTTTTATATATTTTAAATCATAAGCCGCTTATTTTGACTATTCTTCTCTCTCTTCTCTCTTTTATATATTTTAAATCATAAGCCGCTTATTTTGATTATTCTTCTCTCTCTCTTCTCTCTTTTATATATTTTAAATCATAAGCCGCTTATTTTGACTATTCTACTCTCTCTCTTCTCTCTTTTATATATTTTAAATCATAAGCCGCTTATTTTGATTATTCTTCTCTCTCTCTTCTCTCTTTTATTTATTTTAAATCATAAGCCGCTTGTTTTGACTATTCTTCTCTCTCTCTTCTCTCTTTTAAATTTATATAATAATTATCCACTCATTCGCCGATTTCGGGTGAATGACGTGGATGCCCCTTCATATATAAATAAATATATTATAAAATGCTAAATAAATTAAATATATGTTATTTAAATATGTAAAAAATCATTTCTGGGCTATATAACGGTCAAAAAATTATAAAAAAATATGGAAAAATTCCAGAAAAATCATGAGAACACTTACCAACCTTAAGCCAAGTATTTAAAGCCCTTCAAAAAATATTTCTTCACTAAAATGAGGTTAAATTCCATGTAAAAAATGATAAAAAATCAGAAATAATAGTAAAATGAGAGTGTAACTGATTTATCTTTATTTTAATATGATAACATGCAAATATAGTCATTAAAATACATAAATATAATGTAAAACTCAGTAATTAATCATGTTGATTTGCAAGTTATCAATCATACGACTCAAAATTACAAAGTTGATAACTGTTATAGCTAACAAGTATTACTGTTTTGCATTTTCTGAGATGTTCAATGAAGTATATTGGATATTCAACACACTACTTTGGTTAATTTATTCGAGGAGATAAGTGTATCTCAGGGTAAAGATAAATTGGGCAAACTGAGAGGACCTGGGTCGTGTGACCAAAAAAGAGTTGAGAAGGCGTGTGTTCCTGGGAAGGCTAAGGAGGCCCAAGAAAGCTCACCATTTCAATTCCTATATAGGAGAAATCCCTGTATCCCTATTACCAGGCTGGTTTCACTGGGGCACTAATGACTTCGTTAGGGATGGATTAAGAAATCTGGTTGGGTATCCTAGGACATAAGGGACTAGACCTAACCTGTATAAAATATCTAGTGTCATCTTTCCCTTTCTGCTCATTCAAAAACATAGACAAATAAAATCTAGGAGTATTGTTTACTCTAACTTGATGTAATAAAAAGGTTCACAGGACAACCTAATTCACCCCGACCTCTAAGGTTATCCCTTGCAACATAAATCATTAAAAAGTCCTATAATTAATCCAAAATACATCCTTGGGTCTAAGAAGTTAGGTGGACTTGGTCTCAATAAGCAGTAAAAGACAAAAATATAAACCATAATGTTGAATAATGCAAGTACAAACATGAAAACAATGGTTTCAATAAAATTAGATCATGCTCAACTGATAATTACACACCCTCAAATTACTCGAAAGAAAATTAGGCATTCTTTCTGATTTCAATAAAAGTGGACAAAAAGCATTCCATTTGTAGCAATTTTCGACAATAATTTTCATAACATAGGTCATCCAGATGGAATGCAAAACCCTAACATAAAATTATGTACATTAAAACAGGTATTAGAAAATGTAATTGTAACTTTTAATTAAAAAATATGTAAAGAAAAGGAAAAACATAAATAAAAAATAGATGAATTGGTATTGGATATAAAAAATATTTTTTGGAACTAAATGGAGTAATTAACCAAGAGGAACAATATAAAATGTCTTGAAAAAAATCAAAAATCTAAATTGGCTAAAAGAAGGTTAAAAAATACAAAGTATCTCTGGTAAATTATTAGACATTATACAAATGATTATAATGACACTCATACATGACAACATGATGGTAATGAAAAAAAATTGAAAAAGGTGTTGTGGATTATTATGAAACACTAGTCACACCTCAACCAACTTATAGTGATCATACAATTCATGAATATAAAGAAAACATAGTTACAAGTGAGGCCAATAAAATCATGTGTCTTACCTACACTTGAAATAAAATTGAAGACATCCTTTAATCCATGAAATAGAGTGCACCTAAACCTGATGGTTTACACCATCTTTTGATACTTCCTCTTTCGAATTATAAAACATGATGTCACTCTCAGTATTCAATTTTTTTAACACAAAAATACTTCCCATTAGTATGGGTGTGTTGCTTATTTATCTCGCTCCCATATCTTCCAGGATAAAATTATTTTTCAGAAATTCAATCAGGCATTGACAAAATGTTACCCTAACTTTAGAATTGGAAAAAGCAAATGATAGAGTACAAATGACATTCTTATTCTGTATTGATTAAAAATGATTTTAATGAGCCTTTGACGAATATGTTAAAATTTTAAAGGTGATCCTACATATCCATGTTTATTCATCATAGCGGAAGAAGTTCTGAGTAGAAACATATAAAATGATGCTAATTACTGAAGTAGAAGCTTTTTAGACCATACGATGCAAACCACTTGTTTTATATTATTTGTTTTCCGATGACAACATTGTCTTTTTTATGAAAAAACCCTCCCTGAAAAATATGTGCCCACTTTTCAAAGGTCATGATAACACTTCTCCACAATGAGAATTTAGATAAAAAATAAAAGATTTTTTACACACAATAATGAATATTAAAACACACCCCTCATTTTCATCCGCATCTTTTATATTTACATGTTTGGGATGTCTGATTTTTATGAAGTCCAAATATTCTTAAAGTTGACCTTAGGTGATGTAACACAAAGTGTGCTGCGATCAGACAGCTCGTAACAACACAGATGAAAGATGATGAAATGAACGTATCAAAATGGTGTAATATGAATTTTAAAAAATTTGATGAAAACTAGTTGGCAAGCTGGTCTAAGTACAATGATCAATCAAAATTCAGGAGAGGACCGTCACTGTCGGGCTCCAAATGACCAGTTTGACTAACTAAACGCTATGGGATGTGAGGGACATGAATGCCCAGTGGCGTCCAAACCCTCGTTGCTAACAAATTAGTCGCTCCCACAAGGAAGTCCTACTCCTCGATGGTGTCGGCTATTCCTACGAGATGCCAATAATTCCGGCAATTGAGCAAAGTAGGGAAGACAACACAGAAAGAAGTAATGATATTGCAAACATAAAAGGAATGACCAGCGATACCTTATGGGTCAAGACCTAGGAGTTCGTGGCAAGTCATTAGATCAGATAGGCACGATGGTAGAGAGTGACACTTCGTGGTGGAGTTAGGATGAGGCAGTCCCAGACACGGTGCTAGGATGCTAAACAGGGAGGCAAAGACGCGAGTGTAGAAGATGCGCCACGAGAGTGTGCAGACGCACGAGGCGCACGGGGACGAGTGCGCGCTGGTGCGTGGCGTGGGGCGCGGCGTGTGGTGTCTGACCCGTGCGCGGCGTTGACGCACACGGGAGCGGGCGTCAGGCACGCGGCGCAGGTCCGCGGGTGTGCAGCGTTGGGGGCACCCATGCAATGTTGTGCACGTGCATGCGGGCGTAGGCGGTGCATGCGAGCATGCATGCACGAAAAACCGGTACGAAAGGGCACTAGCAATGGTTGCGCCAGCGGCAACGGCGGTGGCAGCGGCAGCGACAACGGCAGAGTATCAAGAACGACGCCAAGAAAAGGTGTTCTTGGCAGTTACTACCTCAAGAAATGGTTCTTGGCAATGCGATCTGGACGTCGACCGTTTGAGGTAATTGCGGGGCACCAATTGGCAAGCAAGATGTCGGATGGTTGCCTTCTTATACAGTAAGGCGACCAAGAAGACGACTTCTTGATTTTGCGCTCCAAGAAATTAATACCGGGTGGGCATGACGACAACGAGCGGTTCATCACGGAGTGGTCCCAACGTGGGAACGGGCTTCACGTCGTGGGCAATTCCCACGTTCTACTCTAGAAAATGATAATTTCCTCCAAGAGGAGGGAAAAACCCAAAGAAACAAGAACTCAAATTCAATTCAATTTTCTCTAAGGCCTTCTTGGGCATGTCGTCCCTTTAAATAGGAGGGCAGATGCCTAAGTGGGCCAAGATAGGGGAAAACCCATCTTGTGATGAGGTTTCCCCTTAAGCTTTCATCCAAAATTAAGGAATGGAAGTGACAACGGACAAGCCCAAAACACAGCGGCCAAATCCAAATTGTTCATTGAAAAATCAAAATACGAGAAAAGAAGATGCATGACTCACAGTAGTTGTTCATGCCGAATACTTGAAGCCAGGGTTGTGGATGTTGACTCATGCTGCTCAACGAGGTTGTTGGCGTCCCGAGTCCTAGGTGGTGTGACGGTCCTCCATCATTAGGTGTGATTATTTTTCATGTAGGTGCAATGTAACTAGAAAATAATAACAAAAAAGGGAGGCCATTCGGCTTTGCTTGAATAAAAGGAAAGCTTTGCTTAGATCCCTCGTGCTTGAATACCATCAGATGAGTTTCTAAAAGTGTTGGGTTGTAGGGCCTCCATCTGGATGAAAAACAAAATTTAAGCAAAAAACTTAAGACAAAATTGTAACGACATACACAAAATCATGCAACGATAACTTGGGCAAGGACCATATCCATGATTTCTTTGATCCTCAAGATAGTCACATTGAGCCCATCCTGTCTGCATCCTCTAGATGTGTCCACTGATAACTTGCAAATTATAACGTTAAATTAATAAATATTACATTACATATATGTGTTTTATTAGCCATATTTTGCTTAATTTTGATTAATTACAAACAGAATTTTAAACATAATTAAGGCCCATTAAATGCAAAATTAATTCATTTAAAATAGGATACAAATTCTTGTAGAGTTTCTCCCTGTGGTTCGACCCCTTGCTTGCTCTATACATGGTATTTAGTGATTAAGGGCTATTATTAATTTTATTGCATAAGTCTGAAAGCAAAAATAAAGACATATTTTACATACCAATTTTAGGCTTATCATCCACTCAATGTGTGGCATGTCAAATCCTCTCCTCCACCTTGACGAGCTCTGTTCGCACTTTGTGTTGTCGTTATGTCGTCCCGATGCATAAAGAATGGAGAGGAGCTATGGGAAAAAGGGAGAAGAAGGGGAAGGCCCCTAACAACTTTTTTCAGGGCCTTCCCCTATTTATACTAAGTGGGCATTTCTCACAAAACCCCCTAAATTTAAGTAAATCTCCCAAAGTTTGAAAGAACATTTGTGTGTGACCCTCTAAGCCCATGTATCATTTTAGTTAATAAATCTAGTGGCCCAATAACTTTTATTAGCCTTCCAAATTAACTAACTATATCATTATATAGATTAATTGATATCAGATCAATTTAAGCCAGTATATAGGTCAAGTCTCTAGCCTGTTGGGTGCCAAGCTATGCCTCGTGCTCTAAGAGATATAGAAGAATGTGTATTTACTCATGGACCCGATCCATCATTGGCTATTGTATACATATAATTCCTCATCCACTAGATGCTCCTTGGATGACTTAGGGTATGTCAACTATCCAACCCCAATTGGCCTTCTGAGTTAGTATTGATGCATTCAGAAATCATCAGAGAGTTATCATCTTATATTTCACTGCATTAGCCAAGAACATCATCACATCATCTTCCTTGCAATGTTCCCTCATTTATTGAGGGTGGATGATCCCATCTTGACCACTCAATCATCTTCTTGATCCTCTTTATCCGACCCAACTAAGACTATTTTGAATCCCATGATTATGAACTTGTAGGTGATAGTCAAAGTACAACTATCTATATAGAAGATGTCTTTGGTGTCTCAAGTCTATTGACCACTTAAAAAACCATTACTTGAATCACCTGATTGAGAGTTTCAAATACAATTCAGGGATTTCTGAAAATCAATTCAATGAACTATTTGTGCTAAAGAACATCCACTATCTATCCTTAGTGTCTTCACACTAATGGCTATGTGATGTAACACGGTAAGGCTGGGATCGATCAGCACGTGTTACAACACAAGAGGTGGCGATAACAATCTAATATTCAATATGATGATCAAACGAAGCACATAAATTTAATGAATCAATACACGGCATTGCTGAGGAATTTGGAAGATCAATTAAAGATGTGGAGTTTGACTAATCAAACTCAGACTCCTCAACGTCCCTTTGGACTAACTAGACACTTAAGCAATGAGGGGTATTGTTAATACCCAGTGGTGTCACAATCATTTACCGATAAGGCTAAGCCATATTGCAAAGAAATATCCTAACTCTCGGCAATTGATGGCTAATCCTATAGCGACGTATCAATTCTCAGGCAGAGGAACACAAATCAACAGCACTAGAAAAAATAATTTGATTGCTAACGTAGGGGAGGCGATGAAACCTATATGGGCTAAGACCCATCGTCTGTGACGGTGTTGAGAATGAATCAGCGTGGAATCACGGTGATGGCAGCGACAAAGATGACTCAAGGAGCTGGCAGGGCTGGCTGGCGTTTGTAGACGGACGCGCATCAGAGAAATCAGCCATGCAAAAGGCGTGGGAGTGTGCTAAGATGTGGGGGCGCTAGTGACACGAGGGCGCTGGTGGTGCGCGGGGCGCTGGTGCTCATGGGGCCACACAGAGAGCAGGGTCTGTGGGCAAGTGCGGGAGCGGTGATGAGCACGAACACGCAAGAGCGCGCTGTGGGAGGGGGGGGAGAGGGGAGACACACTGGCAGATGCGACGGATGGGGGGGTGCGCTAGGGGTAGTCCAGTGGAACCATTCATAGGTGCACGGCGGCGGAAATGGCAATGATGGCAACGGAGTTTGCGGCGGCACCAGCATTGTCTCCTTGGCACTGTTCTTGAATCTGCCGCCCCTCTACCCATGATGTCGTCGCTGTCATTGATGTCGTAGTCTATGCCGCTGCCACCGCCATCGACATTGTGGTGGACGACTCTACGATCTAATCTAATCTAAGAAAACGATAAAGAAAAATCCAAAGGGTAGAAGGCAGGGCCAATTGAGGACAAATTCAACTTCAATCAACTCCAGCAGGCTTCCTTGGGCATGCCTCCCTTTATATAGTGTAGGGAGTAATGCCCAATTGGGCTGAATGGGGAGAAACCTCTTGTGACGAGGGGTTTCTGATGTAACACAATGTGCTAGGATCGAACAGCTCATCTTACCCCACAAGGAGAGGAGGGCTGATCGGTAGAGTGGCAACACAGGGCGGCTGCGTAGGTAACGGTATCTGGGTGGGCATAGATCTTCAATGACGATGACATTAGGCATCGTTACGATGTCGTTGGTTGTGACTGGCTAAATCTATCTATCGGCGAACGGAGGTAGGCATCGGCGGCGATGGCAGCAGCGGTTCATCCTGCGGCGGCATGTACTTCGTGGAGGTGAAGTGGCGGCGGCGGGTTGTCCGGCGATTTCTCTCCTCAAAACTACTCTAGGGAACACTAGGCGCGCGTGTGGCGCATGTAGACACAGCAGCAGGCTCGAAGGCAAGCGCAATGGCGAGGACGGTGATGGCACGGCTAAGCGCGGTGATGGGCTCAGAGGCGAGCGCTGTAGTGAGGACTGTGGCACAACTAGGCGCAGTGACAGCCTTGGAGGCGAGCATAGTGTCAAGGACGGTGGTGGGGCAGCTTGGCGCGGCGACAAGCTCGGAGGCAAGCGTGGTGGCACGAAAGGCAATGGCGCAACTGGGCGTGGTGACGGGCTTGGAGGCGAGCGCGGTGGCACGGACGGTGGCAGCGCATGTAGGCGGGGCGATGGGCTCGGAGGCAAGCCTAGTGATGAGGACAGTGGTGCAACTAGGCGCGGTGATGGGCTCGGAGGTGAGCGCAAGCGACGAGGATGGTGGCACTGCAGGAAGGTGCGGCGGCGGCACGGCGACAGGACATGAAGATAAGGCTGATGGCCGCAGCTACGGCTGCTACAAGGCTGCGCGGCAATGATTGCGGCTGTGCGGTGACGGCTGTGGCTGCGTGGATGCGTGGCTACACAGTTGCGGCTGCGCGCTTGAGTGGGTGCATAGCCGAGGCTACACGGCGGTGCGACTACACGGCTGCATGGCTTCACAACTGTGCGGCTGCACGGTTGCGATGCGGCATGGCTGTGAACGAGAACTGCAGCCGCCACAATGGTTGTGGCCGCTACAGGCGGCAGCGGCCGCCACGGGCGACTATGGCCACTTCGGCAGTTGAGGCTGTTGTGGCGGCTGAGGCGGCTGAGGCGGCTGCGGTCGCTGCGGAAGGCTACGGCTTGCTCTGGTGGCTGTGGCTGCTACGAACGCTGTGGGCGGCTGTGGCTACTCCAGCGGCTGCTCCGACGGCTACGGGCTGCTACAACCGCTCTAGCGGTTGAGGCCGTTGCGGCAGGTACAGCTGCTTTGGCAGCTATGGCCCCTACGAGTGGCTACGAGCGCCAGCTAGGCAGGCGGCCCGCGTGGTGGGAGCCACCTAGGCGGCCAGCCAGTGGGGCTTGTGCCACCTAGGCGGGCCACCCACGTGGCGGGCACCAGCTAGACGGCCAGCCAGCGGGGCCCGCACAACCTAGGCGCGGATCCCGCGTGGCAGGCCAGCTAAGGGCTGCAAAAATATCATCATATTTTTGGCCCCGATGGGTTTAGATCCCAAGACCTCCCCTAAGGGAAAGAAGCCCTTAACCAAATGGGCATTCTAGTATTTTTAAATGAATATAGTAAGCATATTTACTTCCTTAAAAAGCGGAATATTTATTTAACCTTAAATAATTTAGAAATAAATTGTTTTAGGCATGAAATAAATTCCAAAAAAATCTGGAAATACCAGAAAAATTATATTATTGATTTCTTGACATGAAAAAAATTTAAATGTTAAATTTTAATGTCAAATAAATCACAAATATGAATTTGAAATGTTGATTTCCTTTATTTGAGTTGAATAATTTAAAAGTTAAATTATTTAATGTCAAATAAATTCCAGAAAAATCAGGAATAATATGTATTTGATTTTATTCATCGAAATAAATTAAAATTTAATTTATTTGATGTCAATAAAATTCCTTCACTTAGGGAATCCAATCCGTCCTTCACTTCAATAAATATATTGCTTCTCTCTTCACTTAGAGAGGACGGAAATGAGAGAGCGAGCGCATGATACAGAGAAAGAAAGAGCGTGATTTCTAGAGTGTGTGATTGAGATGAGGGAAGATGGAGAGAGAGAACGATAAAGAGAGAGAGTGGGGAAGAGAGAAGCAAGTTCGATAGAGATGTTGACCCTTGGACCCTTCCTAACATTTGTTAAAAGATGAGAAGAGAGTGGAGGAAGACGAGAAGATTGAAGATTGGTGGTAGTGTGATGCACACACACCCCTTATTTATATATACTTCAAAAGAACGTACATGTATCTTGTTGAGTTTTCCATTTCTAGAAACTTTTACACTAAGGAGGACTTGAAGGACTTGAAGAGTCTTCATGAGGTGGAAGTTTCGGGAAGCCTCTAGGCCAGCAGAGATTACATCAACAAACACACCCTTAATCCTGTTGTGCCGAACTGCGCATCATTTTCTTCTCCTCCAAACAAGTATGAATAAAATGATACCTTGTATCTATGTCTTTAGAATGATTGTGATAAACTGGGTTCTTGCTTAACGCTATGGCTGACATACTGTCCACAAGTATCTTCACTATGTTTGATCTCTCCACCTTTTAATTCGGAAATCGATCTGAATAACCATATAACTTAACATGCTGCTTCGGAGATAGCAATGTACTCAGCTTTACATGAGGATAATGCCACAATTCTCTACTTTTGAGATGAACATGTAATTGCTGTAGAGCCAAGGAAGAAAACACAATTCCACTTGTGCTCTTTCTGTCAACCTCATCTCCTGTGAAGTCACAGTCGCTATATTCATGTAGATTTTCTCCCTTCAAACCTTTCTCAAACTTGAGCCCCATGTTATATGTTCCCTTCACATATCACATTATTCTCTTTAGTGCCGACATGTGAATCTCCAAAGGTTTCTCCATGTACCTGCTCATAAGTCCAACTGAATAAATCATATCAGGACGTGTGTGAGTTAGGTACATCAATTTTACGATCAGCCATTTGTAGGTAATGGGATCAATGGGCTCACTATCTTCCCTCTTGGATATCTTGGTGTGTGGTTCTAGTGGAGTCTTGACTGAATTCGCCTCCAACATTCCTATTTCCTTCAATATTCATAGAGCGTAGGAGCTTTGTGTCACCTTTATAGAATTCTTCTCTTGGGTAACTTCTAAGCCCAGATATTAAGTAATCCCAAGTCCGTCTTCTCAAAATTTTTCCTTCATTTGCTTCTTGAACATTTCAATGTGACTAGGCTCCACACCTGTCACAATTAAATCATCAACATAAACTCCAACTAGAAAGGTCTTGCCATCTTGTCTTGACATGTAAAGTGCTGGTTCCTGAGATTTTTTTACAAAACTGATGGAACTAAGGCACTTGTCCAACTTAAGATACCAGGCCGTTGGAGCTTCCTTCAGACCATTTAGTGCTTTATTGAGCTTGAGCACCAAATTCTCTTTGTCCTTCATCACAAATCCTTCCGGTTGCACCACATAGAATTACTTCAAGTTATCCATTTAAGAAAGATGACTTCACATCCAAATGGTGAAGATCCCAACATGCTTCAGCTGCTATGGCAATCAGAAGTCGAATAGTTTCTATCCTAGCAACTGGAGCATATACCTCTTCCACATAAATGCCAACTATTTGAGAGTAAGCTTTAGCCACCAGTTGTGCCTTGTGCCTCATTACTCGGCCATTAATATTCTTCTTTACTTCATAGGCCCACTTGAGGCCTATAGCTTTGCATCCTTGTAGTAGAGAGGTAAGCACCCAAGTTTGATTCTTCTCAATTGCCTCTAACACCTCTTTCATAGCTTATCTCCAAACTTCTTTGCAAGCTTCTTCATAGGTTGTAGGCTCTTCCTCCTTAATGGGATCAAGTTCATCATTTTGTCTTGCATGGATCTCCCGAAGACTTCCAAATCTCCGTGGAATTCCTTCTGAATCAGATGAGGAAGGAGAGAAACCTTGATTTGAATAATTTTTGTCTGGATCTTCTCTTCCTGTGTTGGGTCTTCTTGGAGTTTCTTCATCTTCATTATGCACATGATCATATGATGTTAGATCTAATGAACTAGGGTAAGTAATCATACCTCCAGCTTCTTCTCCAGATGGCCAAGCCCATTTGGAATTTTCTTCAAATACAATGTCTTGACTGATTCCAATCCTTCCAGTGGATGGGTAAAAGAACCTATACCCCTTGGTTCCTCTTCCGTAACCTATGAATATTATTGGATGGCTTTGTGGATCTAACTTTCCTGGCTTTCCAGCCAACTTCTTCAAGGGTGCCACGCATCCAAAAACTTGGAAGTGTTCAACACTTGACTTTCTTCCCATCCATTCTTCATAGGGTGTCTTTCCTTGAAGACTATTAGGTATGGATTGATTCAAATTTTAAATGGATGTATTTACCACTTCACCCCAAAAATATTTTGCACACTTCATCCTTCAAGGAGGCTTTTACCATGGACATTATTGTCATGTTTCTTCTTTCCACGACTCCATTTTGTTGTTTGGAGAGTATGGTGCCGTGTACTGCATTTTAATCCCATGTTTTTCACAATAACGCTCGAAATTGGTTTAGTGAAATGCTCCACCTCAATCTGTGCTAAGACACTTCATCTTGACATCAGCCTCAGCCTCTGCAAGTGTCTTGAACCGCTTGAACGCACTGAGAGCATCAGATTTTTGCTTTATCATAATGACCCACATCAATCTTGAGTGATCATCAACTATTAGCAAAAAATAGTTATTACCTCCTATTGTTGGAGGATTTATTGGCCCACAAAAGTCTGCATGCACCAATTCTAACAGTATCAAAGCTCTAAATGTAGTTGACTTAGGAAAGATTGATCTATTCAACTTACGAGTTGCACACATCCGACATACCTCTTTAGGTATCACCATCCATGGTAGTGCTTCAACCGTTTCCTTGTTGGCCATCTGATTGAGTGAGTGATAGTTTTAGTGTCCTTGTTCAAATCTCTCATGCCATTGCCGAAATGCGTCTTCACTGCTTTCAGCTAGCGTGCAATGTTCAGCTACCTTCTGTTGGGTTCTAAAGGCCTAGATCTAGATGAAGACGAGGATTCTACCCAGCATAAGACACGTAACGACATCGAATGGGATTGATAAAACCATGAAACGAAGAACCGGTGCGCGGATAGCATCCATGATTTCTTCGATCTAAAAGCGAGGCGAGTCGAGCTGCTCAAGTGTGTAACCTTTGGACGTATCCACGCATCCTTGGCAAGATGGATATCCTCCTTCTCGTTGACAAACCCCGTTCAATCTCTGTCGTCGTCCTTACGCCATCACAATCGCGTGGTGTGGGGGGGCAGACGAGGGGGGTTGGCAGAGCAATGGCAGTGAGCGTGCATGGGTTAGTGGTGAACACTTGGGGTGGCGATGGCAATGGGGAGTGCATGGGACGGGATTGGGGAGATTATGACAATGAGCGTGCATGCGTTGGGGTGTGGGGTGTTGAGCGGCAAAGGTTCAAAGATCGGGGAGTAGGGTTGACAAAGAAAAACAGTATTAAAAAATAATTAACATAAACCGGTACCCCTGGATCCAGACATTCAGACCGGATACCCCCCTCGAAATGGTGGACCGTTGGTCCCAGTTTGTTTCGGTCCAACTTTTCTTGGTCCCAAATGTCAAAGCCTAACTATAACGAAGGACGCCTGATAACTTGCAAATTATCATGTTTAATTGATGAACATTACATTATATTTATGTGTTGTAATGGCCATATTTGCATGTTATCATATATAAATGAAGATAAATGACTTACACTTTGATTTTATTATTATTTCTAACTTTTTATTATTTTTTACATGGTATTTAACCTCATTTCATTGAAGAAATATTTTTACAGGGCCTTAAATACTTGGCTAAAGGTTGATAAGGGCTTTCCTAATTTTCTGGAATTTTTCCATAGTATTTTTATAATTTTCTGACCATTATTTAGTCAAGAAATGAATTTAGAATTAAAAAAATTGTTAATTTATTTTTTAATATTTAAATACGATTTTGTATTAAATAGGTGGCGTCCACATCATTCACCCAAAAATTTGGGCGAATGATTGGAAGCGCCAAATTTATCAATGATAGGCTCATTATGGCATCGCGCATCGCGATGCCATAATGAGCGAATCATGTACGCGTGGCGCGGTGGGTGAGAACAAGAAAAAGGTATGTTTTTTAATGATTCTTTTTGTGCAATAAATGCACGCGAAGAATCGATCTCTGTGTGCATTTATTGAAATAGAATCCTCGTACAGTTGAGTAGCTGCGTGCATTGATTGCACGCGGCTAACAACACACGTGCTTTAATCAAAAGGGAATTTTTTGCGCTGTTTTTAATACACGCCTGCACTCGATTCGCCGCGTGCATTAAATGCATGCAGAGATCGACTGCGTATTATTAATTCTAACAAAAATTAAAAGGAATCTTGTCTTCTATGTTTTTTTTCTTAAAACAGGGCGACGTGGCGTTCTCTTGTCCATTCAAATGAAGACATAATTTTCCAATGATTGTATGCTGCGGACGTGTACAATGAAGTGTCAAAATGCAATCCGAGAAGGGGGAAACGAAAAAAAATGCGGCAACCAATATGAAAAGTCTATTTTATGAGATATTTTGAAGAGAGATAATCAATCTAACGGCCATGATTAAATGCCAGTAAATCTGCGATATCTTGAGACCTAGCCGTCCGATTGAGCTGAAACCTTTGAGGGCATGTTTTTGTTTTCCCGCTCTACAATCCAGACGGTTGGATCTTTAACTAGAGGTCTAGAAGAGGGCAAAATTCACTTTTTGAAGCGCTCCCCAAGGATTTGTCCAGGAAGGACACAGGAGTTGCTTTAGAAGTCGACAGATCTTGATTCTTCATTCAATGTTGTAAGTGTCTGATTTGTATTTTGAACTACTTCTTAAGAGATTCTACAACGCCTTGGCATGGGCAAACTGTACATGCCCTAGAAGTTGTTTTGAATGAAATTAGCATTGCAATTTGAGTCTAATTCAAGATCTGATTTTTAATCTTTAGTTTTAAATAGCTTTGGAACAATTCTGCAGTTTTAGATTTTTAAATTAGGGTAGGATTTCACTTTTCCCCAAATTCTTCACTTTCTCTCTCTAGGTTAATTCTTCTATTTTATCTCTCTAGATTTCATAACTGATTGTTTGGAAATTTAATTCAATATATTAAAAACCTAAATATAAAATTTCATCCAGAAATTCGTCCATCTTGAAGTCCAATTTCTAAATCCCCTTCTTGATTATTAATTCTCAATTTTAATTCATAAAAAATCTTTTAAAATTTTATAATAATAGGGAAATTAGTAATCCGAATTTATCTGATCTGATAATTAAAATTATCCTATCTTGAGTGTTTTGACTGAAGATATTTAAAATCAAAATTAAGTTTTTACTTAATTTTGATTAATTAAAAACATAATTAAATATAATTACGGTTATTAATTGAAAAATTAATTCATTCTTGAATTAATTTATTTAAGATTGGATAAAAATTATTGCTTGTTGCCTCCCTATGGTTCAACCCCTTGTTTGCTCTATAAAATGTATTTAGTGATTAAGGGTATTTATAAATTTTATTGCATAAGTCTAAAAGCTCAATCAACGACGTATTTACACATCATTTTTAGGCTTATCAAGGCCACGTGTCAATCTAACAGAGGGCCATTCAGCATCGAATATTCGCACTGAATCCAACTAGCTATTTGGTTCTCCATGTGAGTGAGAGGGGATTTGCGGGAGTAGGGTTGACCAAGAAAAAAAGTATTAAAAAATAATTAACATAAACCGGTACCCCTGGATCCAGACATTAAGAGAGGATACCGACCAGCCAATCCCCCTGGAAATGGTGAACCACAGGTCCCTGTTCGGTTCGGTCCAACTTTTCCCGGTCCAAAATGTTAAAGCCCAACTATAACGAAGGAGGCCACATGTCAATCTAACAATGGACCATTCTGCATCAAATATTCGCGCCGAATCCAACTAGCTACTTGGTTCTCCATGTGAGTGAGAGGGGATTTGCGGGAGTAGGGTTGACCATGAAAAACAGTATTAAAAAATAATTAACATAAACTGGTACCCCTGGATCCAGACCTTCAGACTGGATCGAGACTGATCGGCCGGTCCCCCTAGAAATGGTGGACCGTCGGTCTTGGTTCAGATCAGTCTGACTTTCCCTGGACCAAAATGTCAAAGCCTAACTATAACGAAGGAGGCCACGTGTCAATCTAACAGAGGGTCATTCAGCATCGAATATTCGCACCAAATCCAACTAGCTATTTGGTTCTCCATGTGAATACGAGGGGATTTGAGGGAGTAGGGTTGACCAAGAAAAACAGTATTGAAAAATAATTAACATAAACCGGTACACATGGATCCAGACCTTCAGACCAGGGCTGGTCCCCTGGAAATGGTGGAGTGCGGGTCCCGGTTCGGTGCGTCCGACTTTTCCCGGTCCAAAATGTTAAAGGGTAGGGAAGGACACGGTCCGGTCACGATCCGGTTTTGTCAAAAACCTAAAACTAGACCTGAAGTTCGGTCCGGTCTCGGTCTCGGTCCGGTCTGGTCCCCGGTCGGTCATGTTGACTAATCAAGGTGAAATTCAATGTCAGGTTGACTTGGTAAACTCATTACATCAAACTAGACTCCATGTGAATGTCAGCTCAGGTGCAGAAGTAGTGTTTGGTAATGATAGAGAGAGAGAGACAGGAGAGAGGGAGAGAATGAGAGTGTAAGACAGTAAAAGGGGAAATAATGAGAAGGGGAGAGAGGGAGGAGGGTGAGAGGGAGATAATGCAAGAGTGATAGAGGGTGAGAGTGAGAGAGCGAAACAAGGAGAGAATGAGAGCAAGACAAGGAGAGAGTGGGAGAAAGAGATAGGGAGAGTAAGCCTGAGATCGTGCAAGATGGAGATAATACGAGAGGGTGAGAGTGAGAGGGTGAGCGAGATGGCGAGACTAAGAGAAAGAGTGCGATTTTGAAAGAGGAGAGAGGGAGAGAGTGTGTGTGAGATATTGAAAGAGGAGAGAGAGTGCGTGATAGATTGAAAGAGGAGAGAGGGAGAGAGAGTGTGTGATAGATTGAAAGAGGAGAGAGGGAGAGAAAGTGAGAGATTTAAAGAGGGAGAGGGGGAACTCAGAGGGAGAGAATGCAAAGGGACTGCCAGAGGGAGAGAGGCAGTAGGTGAGAGGAGAGAGAGAGAAAGGGAGCAGATGAGAGAGAGGGAGAGAACGAGATGGGGAGAGGGAAAGAGAGAGAGAGAGAGAGAGAGAGAGAGAGAGAACGAGATGGATGAGGGGGAGAGAGAGGGAGAGAACTAGATGGAGAGAGTGAGAACGGGATAGAGGGTGAGAGAGATAGAGGGAGAAATGGAGAGAGCAAAAGAGGGAGAGCAAGATAGATGGAGAGAGTAAAAGAGAAGGAGAGGGAGGGGGAGAGCAGGATGAAGGAGTGATCCTCACCGTAGGATCACGATCTAACGCTTTGTTTTACTTAAGTGCAAGCGTTAAATCGTAGCCGTCGGATCTGCCGAGTTATAACGGCATCCATGAAGCCACGATGGAGGAAGTGGGGCCCGACGGTTACAACTGCTATTTTTTACTTTCTGTTTGTTTAAATGCCCGACTGTAGGGCGCTGTTCGTGAGCGGTGTGTGTGAACTTTGTGGCTCTTCTCTTCTTCTAGTGTTTCCATTTTTGGTTCTCTACTCGTTCTTGAGTGCTAGGCTAGCAGCAAATCGGTCCTTGAGAGCCCTTTGTGCTTACAAGTGATATCAGAGCCTTCTGATTCCAAGGATCTGTCGCGATGCCGAAGCGGGGAAAATCATCAACACAAGGAGAGAAGACCACGCCTGACGACTCGATGAGAAAGCTCAAAGTCGTGGTGACGACACCGCTGACGCAGCTATCAGCGATGAACTACCGACACTGGGCAATGAGAATGGAAGTGCATCTCGACGCCCAGAATCTGTGGGATGTGGTGGCCGGAACCGAGACGAATCGGCAGAAAGACAGGTTAGCTCTCTCTGCCATGCTAGCTGCGATTCTAGAAACGTCAGGAGTTCAGCTGGATATTAAGAAGACTGCAAAGGAGAACTGGGAGATCATCCGATCGTTCCATGTGGGGATAGATTGTCTCGCCCAGTCTAGAGCTCAAGGCTTGCGGCGAGAGTTCGAAAATCTCACCATGAAGAAGGAAGATAAACTCAGTGATTTCACTGATAAGTTTACAAGGACCGTGTTTGATTTAAGACAGTGTGGTGAAAACCTTGAAGACTGTGAAGCAGTTCGGAAGCTATTTCGCTCGATGCCTCCGAGGTACGACTCTCTGACGCTCACCCATGAACAGTTTAGTGACATGGAGACCATGTCTCTAGTGGAAGCCATTTGGTCTCTTAAGATCCATGAGATGCGTCTTGCGAAATGAGATGCTAGAGAAGAGGAGCAGGCAGTGTTGACTCGTGCATTGAATCGAATGAAGAAGACCAAATCAGAAGAAGGGCAGTCCTCCCATGGACGAGGCAGAGGAAGAGGAAGGGGCAGAGGCAGAGGTCGAAGCAGAAGCAAAAATCAACCAGATGAAGATTACAAGCAAGATGGAGATAGGAAACCGTTTGACAAATCAAAGGTGCAATGCTATAACTGTCAAAATTTTGGACATTTTGCAGATGAGTGCACTAATGAGAAAAAGCCAAGAGCTCGAGAGGAAGCTGTCAACATTACAGTTAAAGAATCGAGGTTGCTCATGGCCCTCACGGAGACTGCTTTGCTGCAAGGAGTTAATGGACAAATTCCTGAAGATGAAGTGTGGTATCTTGATACAGGTGCAAGCTCTCATATGACCTGCAAGAAATCATACTTTCATTCTTTGGATGAAGATCATTGTGGAGTGGTGAAATTCGCTGATGGATCCTCAATTAAATTTGAGGGAAAAGGCTCTGTATATGTTCACTACTCAGATGGTGCTGAATTAAAGCTGGAAGGAGTACTATATGTTCCCGATCTCAGGGCAAACATACTCAGCCTTGGGAAATTAGATGATGCTGGCTTTAAATCCTCATTAAGTGGAGGTTTTCTCACCATTACTGATGATGTGGGCAGGGTATTTGCAAAAGTGAAGAAGACTGGTGGCAGTATGTATACTCTCAAGCTATCTGTGTCTGAAATTTGTCAGATCACGCAAGAAGAAGAAAAGCAAGTGTGGTTGTGGCATTCTTGGCTATGTCATCAAAACTTTCGGAACATAGATGATATGAGGAGGAATAACATGGTGATGGGCCTTCCTCAAATACGTTTTTCTGACAAGCTCTGCAGGAATTGTATTGCTGGGAAACAGACTCGAAAGTCCTTTCCAAATGGCTCGGAATTTCGAGCCTCCAAGAGATTAGAGCTAATTCATGGTGACCTGTGTGGGCCAATCCAGCCATCAACAATCGGTGGCAGCAGGTACTTCCTATTGATTGTTGATGATTTCTCTAGACTAATGTGGGTGGCTTTCCTGAAGGAGAAATCAGAGGCATTCAGTGCCTTCAAAAGGTTCAGAACTCTGGCTGAATCAGAGTGTGGAGAAAAAATTAAATGTCTCAGAACAGATCGTGGGGGAGAATTTACTTCTGCAGAATTCAAGTGTTATTGTGATGAGAGTGGAATCAAGCGCCAGCTCACTGCCCCGTACTCACCACAGCAAAATGGAGTCCTGGAGAGGAGAAATAGGACAATCATGTCCCTTGTCAGAAGCATGCTAAAGGAGAAGAAACTGCCTCTAGAGCTGTGGGCAGAAGCTGTGAACACCTGCGTGTATGTCCTCAACCGATCATCCACCAAAAGTCTCAAGGGCGTAACTCCTTATGAGAAATGGTGTGGAAGAAAGCCAAATCTGGAGCATCTACGAGTGTTTGGATCAGTGGCCCATGTAAAGACCACAAAGAAGATGAGCAAGCTTGAGGACAGAAGCCATGCTATGATTTTTATTGGTTATGAATTGGGCACAAAAGCGTATAGGTGTCTTGATCCAGAAAATTTCAAGGTAATCATAAGTCAGGATGTTATCTTTGAAGAAACTAAGAGTTGGGATTTTGGTCAACAGGTGGGTCAGAACCTTGATTTTACCCCAACCTCGGCCAACAGCTTGACATTTGGAGCCTCATCAACTGAAGAAGACTCAATAGTAGACGAGACTCCATATGACAATGTCGACCAAAATCAGTTTTCTGATGAAGAAGAGAGACCTGAAAGACTGAGATCAATTCAGTCAATCTATGAGGCAACACAAGAAGTTGGTGATGATGAAATTTGTTTCATCTCAAGTGAAGAGCCCTCGTCTTATGCAGCAGCAGTCAAAGATGAAGTGTGGAGGCAAGCAATGCATGAAGAGATTGCGGAAATTGAGAAGAATGCCACATGGGAATTAGTACAGCCAACTCACAAATGCAAGCCGATTGGGGTGAAGTGGGTATACAGAGTCAAGAGAAGTTCCGAGGGAGAAGTGACAAGATACAAAGCTCGGTTAGTTGCAAAAGGCTACAGACAGAGAAAAGGAGTTGATTTCGATGAAATTTTCTCACCTGTGGCAAGACTAGAGTCCATTAGAATTCTTATGGCCCTAGCAGCTCAGTCGTAGTGGCTGTTACATCATCTGGATGTCAAGTCGGCCTTCTTGAATGGTGAAATCAAAGAGGAAATCTATGTGGCCCAACCAGAAGGATTTGTGATGAAAGGCAAAGAAGATTATGTCCTAAAGCTAAAAAAGGCTCTATATGGGCTCAAACAGGCACCAAGGGCATGGAACTCGAAACTGGATGAGGCTTTGACCAGAATTGGGTTCAAGAGAAGTGCTAGTGATCAGGCCGTGTACATCTCATCAGTAAATCAACACAGATTACTGGTGGGAGTGTATGTAGATGATTTAATCATCACTGGCTCAAGTGCTGAAGACATAGAGAAATTTAAACAATCCATGAAGACATTATTTGACATGACTGATTTTGGTTTACTCAACTCCTATCTGGGCATTGAAGTGATGCAGAAGAACTCCGAGATCAGATTATCTCAAAGCCTCTATGATCTGAAGATTCTTGAAGAATTCAACATGAGGGATTCTAACTTATCCAAGTCACCAATGGAGCATTGTCTGAAATTAAGCAGAGAAGGAGAAGGGGTCGAGGTGGATCCCACCATGTTCAGAAAATTAATCGGGTGTCTGAGGTATCTAACACTCACTCGACCTGATTTAGTTTTTTCTGTAAGTTATCTGAGCAGGTTCATGAATAAACCAAGCTCAACTCATATGGCGGCTGCAAAAAGAATTTTGAGATATGTGAAGGGGTCCATCAACTACGAACTGGTGTACTAGCATGAGAAAGTGTGCAAGATGATTGGTTTTTGTGATAGTGATTACGCAGGAGATGTGGATGATCACAATAGCACCTCAGGACTTATCTTTTTCTACGGATCCAAGCCACTTGTTTGGAACTGTTGCAAGCAACAGGTAATAGCTCTTTCGTCCTGTGAGGCTGAATACATAGCTGCCACCACAGCAGCGTGTCAAGGCGTCTGGATCAGTCAGTTCATAGACGAATTGCTTGGAGAACATCAGCAGAACTTTGATCTATGCATTGACAACAAATCGGCAATTGAAATCAGCCAAAATCCTGTTCATCATGGGCGAACGAAGCACATTGACGTGCGTTACCATTTTATCAGAAATCTGGTAGAAGAAAGGAAGGTGGGTCTAAAGTACGTGAGCACAGACGATCAGCTCGCGGATTTATTCACCATATCTCTCAGCATAACAAGATTTGCAGACCTCCGCCGGCGAATTGGTCTCTCGCCTGTGAAAGAAGATTCGGATCAAGGAGGAGACTGAAGGAGTGATCCTCACCGTAGGATCACGATCTAACGCTTTGTTTTACTTAAGTGCAAGCGTTAAATCGTAGCCGTCGGATCTGCCGAGTTATAACAGCATCCATGAAGCCACGATGGAGGAAGTGGGGCCCGACGGTTACAACTGCTATTTTTTACTTTCTGTTTGTTTAAATGCCCGACTGTAGGGCGCTGTTCGTGAGCGGTGTGTGTGAACTTTGTGGCTCTTCTCTTCTTCTAGTGTTTCCGTTTTTGGTTCTCTACTCGTTCTTGAGTGCTAGGCTAGCAGCAAATCGTTCCTTGAGAGCCCTTTGTGCTTACACAGGATACAGGTTGAGAAGAGAGGTAGAGAGTGAGAGAGAACAAGAGGGAGAGCAGGGTAGAGGGTGAGAACGAGAGGTGGAGAGTGAGAGAGAACGATATGGAGAAAGGTTGATGGGGTGAGAGGGAGAGTGAGAGAGAGTGGGAGAGAGGGTGACGGAAGAGAGGGAGAGAGAGAGCGGGAGAGAGAGTGACGGGGAAAGAGTGAGCGGGAGAGAGGGTGACGGGGGAGAGGGAGAGAGAGCAGGAGAGAGTGTGACGGGAAGAGAGGGAGAGAGCGAGCAGGAGAGAGGGTGACGGGAAGATAGAGAATGGGAGAGAGGGTGACGGGGAGAGAGCGAGCTGGAGAGACGGCGAGAGCGAGAGAGGGAGAGAGGAAGAGCGGGAGAGAGGGCGGGAGAGAGAGAGAGAGCGAGGAAGAGAAGGAGAGAAGGCGAGCGAGAGAGGGAGAGAGAACGATAACGAGAGCGGGGGAGAGACTGAGAGCGGGGGAGAGATTGAGAGCGGGGGAGAGATTGAGAGAGGGGGAGAGGCAGTGGATGCGGTCTTCGGTCCGGTTCGAGCATGCGAACCGGAACCGGGACCGAACGTCCGGTCAGCCCTAAAAACGCTGACCGACGGTCCGGTTCGGTCCGGTCTGACCGAATTTCGGTCAGACCGTGTCCTTCCCTATTAAAGGGTAACTATAAGAAGAGGACCACGTGTCAATCTAACAGAGGGCCATTCTGCATCGAATATTCGCACCGAATCCGACTAGCTATTTGGTTCTCCATGAGAGTGAGTGGGGATTTGCGGGAAGTGGAGGCCGAAGGCAAAATGACGATCCCTCCATGTGAGTGATCGGGGATTACCCACCTTTTAATTCCTTAAATGCGTTTATAATCTTGTGTTTGATGATCATACTATTGAATAGCGTCGCAAATTTGCCCGGAAAGTTGATCGATTAACGTAACCAGGAGGGGATGTTTCCGTTTATTGCATTTGCCCGTGTTCTTTCTTGGGTCTTTTTTTATTTTTTGTCTATAATTTTAATTTTACTGTCTTGAAGATTGTAAACTCGCCACTTTCTTTGATTGATGAAGATTGGGATCGGCGGTTGTATTGTTTTTACGTACGTTGATATCTCCTCCGTTGCTTTTCATGAAGACGGTGCAAAAAACTTGCGGCTTATAGGGGTTGTATCGAATTTTAATCCTTGTCGAGTTCAATCGGAGGATGCTTGTTAATCAGATTTTGATCGGGCACTTAGCGTCCTACATAGCCACCTACTTCATTAGTGGACTTGATATTTTTGACCCCGTAATCCCTTATACATTTAACCCCGTAATAGATGTAATCCCTTATAGAAAAGTTGCATGAAATTTTTCCGGGTTTTGATTCAAAATTAATTCGTTATCGGATTCTGAATTAGATACGTCGGGTTATGGACTGGAAAAATGGTGGAATAAATTCGAATTAGGCATTTTCTTCGTTCGAATGATTGAATCTGTGAATATGCGTCTTATATAGCTGCGACACCCTTATCTGTTGCGCATTAATTTCCGCTAATTATTTCTTACCCTGTCAGTTGTTAGATTGGCCATGAGCTTATTTATAGCCTTGGCTTGTTCAAACTTCCAATGCTGTTCTCACGCTTGATATCCTGCGTAATTTTTTTCATTGGGAAACAACGACCAACGTTATTCAACTCTATGAACTGATTAATATTTTCCTCATCCTTTTATTTCTCTTAGATCCGAAAGAATAGTTTATGCCGCAACCTTACATCATGTATCCAACCTGAAGTTTATTTATTGTCCACAAGTCTTCTATTTAAGTAATCTCTGCAGCACCTATGTTTCTTTGTACAAGTTCCTAGTGTGCTTCTTCATGTTTATGATTCTCTCCTGCCCACTTAACGTGAACATATGTTTCTCGTATCACATGGTAAAGTTTCAAGGATATTATTTTAATATTTCTATAACTGAGTCTAAGTGTAATACCATCTTCCTAATGTGATCAACTGCAGGGATCTTCTATTTCGTCCTCCTAAACCACTTTTTGGGATCCCTTGCGAGACCGATTTACCCACTTCCCAGCAAACTGAACAAAGATAAGCAAAAGCTACAAACTTTTCGTCCTTACAACATCGCACATCGAGGCTCAAATGGAGAATATCCTGAAGAAACTGCTGCCGGATACATGGTACGCGGACAAGTAGTAGATATAACGTTTTTTTGAAAATTACAAGTATTAGATATAATATCCTGTGAAAGCTGGAAATTTCAATGTATAAAATATGTACTTCCAAGTCTGATTCCTGGATGAGAGTATGACTTGCATTCTATCTTATCACCTTCTACTCATGTATGGTACTTCTGACTGTTAGGTGTTGTGGTAGTATTTTAATTTCATTTATTAGGATTCCTATGCCTACAATGTAGAAGGAAACCGTCTAGTTTAATGGAGTTTTGTTTTATTCCCTTAAATTTGGCCAAATCCTACAGCTCAGAGTTCCTTCTGCCTTTCTCAACCCTCTCATCCTCCTTTCTCTTACTTCCTGTTTTATCCTTTCTTCTTCCTATCTCCTTCCCGTGGGATTAGAAGAATTAATAAAACTTAATGATTTGCGATTTCTCTGAAGCTGGCTATTTCAAAAGTAGACGACTAGTTCAAAGCATACGCCAAATTTTTTCTTGTCGGCTCGTTTGAATGAAATGCTGAAAATTAAGATAATTTTTAAATTTTCAGAGGGCTATAGAAGAAGGTGCTGACTTTATAGAGACCGATATCCTTGCTACTAAAGATGGCGCTCTCATTTGCTTTCACGATGTGACCCTGGATGATACGACGGATGTCACCAATTATAAAGAATTTAATGATCGGCAAAGGACTTATGAAGTTCAAGGACTCAATGTTACTGGATGGTTTGTTGGTAAGCGCATGGGAGCTTTCCCTGTATCGAATTTATTTGTTATTAACCAAAGAATGAAATGTCTGAATAAGTCTTATAAATTCTTTAAATTTATATAATTTGACTTTAAATTGAATGTAAAGTTTTCTTCAAAAAAAAGAGAATTAAAACTATAAGTTTCAGAAATAGCTTTCGATTTGTGATTATATCTTGTGGAGATTTGAATCTTCTAAAACAGAAATTTGTGTTGACAGTTGACTTTACTCTAAAGGAGCTGAAGAAATTGAGAGTAAAGCAGAGGTATCCATTCCGGGATCAACAGTACAACGGTTAGTCTCTGTTTGACAAAATCCAGATCCCAAATATTTACGGATATTTCTCGCAACACTTCTTGTTTTAAACAAACTAAGCGATCTTAGTAGGCTCCTGGAAATGCACTGATTAGAATTTATAATGCAGGCAGGTTCTCCATCATTACATTTGAGGAGTTCATTGCCATCGCTTTAGATGCTCCAAGAATCGTCGGAATTTACCCTGAGATAAAAAATCCGGTTTTTATCAACCAACGTGTAAGCCTTTTAATTATCCTTTTTTTCCCTAGCATTTGAAGTTCTTGTAGAAAATTCGTTATAATATTTCCTTTTTATTGCCAATCCTGAAATTTTCCTGAAGTTTTCCCCGGACAGGTCAAATGGCCGGGTGGAAAAGTTTTTGAAGACATTTTCGTGGATACACTGCTAAAACATGGTTACAAAGGGCCTTATATGTCAGAGGATTGGTTAATGCAGCCAGTCTTCATACAGTCATTTGCTCCTACTTCCCTAATTTATGTTTCAAAGCTGATAGATTCCCCAAAAATTTTCTTAATTGACGATGTGACAATCCCAACACAAGACACAAATCAGGTTTGTCTGTATTCTCATGGAATGGATTTTGTTGTCAATAAACTCAGTTTTCTTATTAGAAAACTGGACTTATACTTGATCTTTTTCTCTCAACCTGCTAAGGTTTATTTTTCTATCAGGGATTATGTGCTAGGGTTTATTATTTAGGAAATAAAATTAAGAATTTAGGGTTTACAGTTTAGGCTTTTGGGGCATAGAGTTTGGAATTGAAGGTTTATGTTTGGGGATTATTGTTTAACGTATGGGGTTTAAATGTTTAGGATTGGGGGTTAGGTGTTTCAAGTTGTAAATCATAATATTTAGCATTTTTATTAAAACATCCGTCATTTATAGAAAAGTGGGAGAAAAAAGTTAACTTCATAAATTTATATTTGCAGTCTTATTGGGAAATCACGTCAGAGAGCTACTTTGAATACATCAAAGAGTATGTTCATGGGATTGGTCCATGGAAAGATACTGTTGTACCACCACATGATAACTACTTGACAACTGCAACTGACCTTGTGGCCAGAGCCCATGCTTACGATTTGCAGGTACTTGGGTGCTGATAAGAAATAGTTCTAAAGCTGTTTACTATTTTCTCCTTGAACAGAAAAAAATATAATGCTCTCTCTCTCCACCTCTCTATCCATGTCTCTCTACACCTCTCTCTTTATCTACTCACACTCTCACCTCTCTCTTTCTAAACCTCTTTTTCTACCTCTCTACACCTATCTCTCTACCTCTCTACATCTTTCTCTCTATCAACACCTCTCTCTCATCCCTCTCTACACCTCTCTCTCGCATCTCTCTCTGACTCTCTCACTATATATCTCTCTATCTGCGACTCTCCCTCTCTCTCTCTGTGACTCCCTCTCTCTACACCTCTCTCTACCTCTCCCTCTCATCTCTCTCTACACCTTTCTCTCCTTCTCTCTTCATCTCTCTCCACCTATCTCTCTACACCTATGTCTCTCTCATCTTTCTCTCTTAACTCCTCACTCTCTCTCTAGACCTCTCGCTCTATCGACACCGACCTATCGCTTTACATCTCTGTTTCACTCTACACCTGTCTCTCAATCTATACCTCTCTCTCACTCTACACCTCATTCTCATCTCTTGAATTCTCTTCCTCTCTTTCTCTCTCTACACTTCACTCTTGTCTACACTTATCTCACTCCCTCTGTCAACACCTATCTCTCTCTCTACTTCTCTACCTTTCAATCTCTGTCTCTATTTATCTTCCTTTCAACCTCTCTCTCTATACTTCTCTACCTTTCAATCTCTCTCTCTCTACTTTTCCTTTCAACCTCTCTCTCTCTCTACTTATCTTCCTCTCTCTCAGAATCTGTGCCACCCAAGCTCTGATCAACCCAAATGGATCACTGGCAGGTGCATCCCTATACCTACAGGAACGAGAACCAGTTCTTGCACTTGGACTTCCACCAGGATCCGTATGCAGAGTACGAGTTTTGGATAAACCAAGTCGGCGTGGACGGGTTGTTCACCGATTTTACAGGCAGCCTCCACAAGTACCAGCAGTGGGCGTCTCCCCAACCTCCTGCTGATTCCAGTGCCAACAGCCTTCTCCATCAGATTGCTCTATTGACCGAAGCCTACCGTTCCCAGAAATGACTGGTAGTTGCCACCCATATAACATTTATATTCCATTGAAATCTCTGATTTAAGTAGTTTAATCTTGGATTGGGTTAACTCCCAATGGAACATAAAATTCATTACCCTTCTTTGAGTGTTAGTCCAGAACTCCAGATCAAGCTTTACTCAAAATAATTTAGTATTTGGTTTGTTGTATAGAAAACTCATGATGATCATTGAATAAAATGTTTGAACCAGATCAACATTTTGATTTTCAAAATCTATGTCGGCAAGATATCTATTTTTCCAATGGGGATATGAGAGTTAACATACTGCAAATTGTATGTGCATTATTACAAATTTCATATACAATCAATGAACCCTATACAGTTATACTCTCAAGGTTAACACTCAATTCAAACCAGTGAATGGCTTGTTAAAATAATTTTAAATCATGTTTATCGCCAGGGGATGCAATAATGACGTAGTGAGATGATTAGGTTGACAGTGACTTTTAGGTGCCAAAGAGGGAAAAAGAAAATAGTGGAATGTGTCAGGTATTGAGATCATGATTGACAATCCAAAGACAGTGAGTGAAGCAAAATAAAATGAATCAAAACAGACCTTAAAACAAAATCAAAAGCATGTGCATGATCAAATTACCGTGTGAGGAGCCTAATCTACTACACTTGGTTCCTTGAACAAGTCATCTTGAACTACACCAATGTCCAGCATCTAGATGTATCCATGTGATCCTCGGCACATTAATTTCATTTTCTCCTTCATAACTAGCTCAAACGTAGATCTAGGAAAGATCTTCTCGCCATTCTAGTCACATTAGAAGGGGAGGGTTCCTAAATAGAGATTAAAAAATTATATTAGAATGGGTGTCCAACAGAAAGTAATATAGACCTTTTTCTTTGGGATTTATATTGTATTATTCTCAATGATAATTTTTAACAAAACTCCTATAACTTAAGTATATCCTCTAACATTCAATAAAATTTATGTGTGTGACCCTTTATGCCCATATACCACTTTTACCAATAACCCTATAAGACCATGAAATCTTTGGTCTTCCTAATTAATTGAATATATTCAATATAAAAATTAATTAATTCAGGATCATTTTAACCCAATCAACTAGTAGAGTCACCAACATGTGCCATGTGAAACTACACTAACTCATCTCTTTCATGGAACATTATTGTCATTAGTTACTGTCTATGAATAATCCTTCCACGTGACACTTCTAGAATGACTTAGGTTATGGTCAACTATCTAACCGCAATCATTAATTCTATTTACTCATTTTTAATTATTCTTTTTATATTTCCCTTGCACGGGTGGCAGACTTCATTTCATCATCTTGTTTGAGTTGTAACCTCTTATAATATGGAGGACAATTCCATCTTACTACACAATTATCTTCATGCAATTTATGCTTCATACAAGCTAAGACTGTTTGAAATCTCATCAGAATATATCTTTGGTGTCTTGAGGATAAGGACCGCTTATACAATCATGAAAAAAATCAACTTGATCGACAAGGTAAAATACAATTCAAGGATTCATTATGATCAATTCAGGGAACTCTTTCACTATAGAGCAACAATAATTTTACATTAATTTATTCAAGCAAATGTTGGGGATCAACAATCCTGATGAGGGACCATCTCGCCACCAGCACGGAATGACATCAACAGCCTCGCCGAGCTACTCGAGCCGACGCCCGCGACTCGTCGTTAAGTACTCCGCTTGACGACACAGCAGCACATATTCATATTTTATCGTTTATTTTTATTTTAATTTCCTCTCGAATTGTGGACAAGGCCTTTTTGAATGGTTTTATTCTCGTAATTTTGAGAGGGCCGCTTGTCAAGAGACGGTTCACTCCCGTTATGGCCAATTGGGCATGCCTTCGACCCTATATAAAGGCCGGCATGCCCAAGAGGACCTTTAGAGAAAATTTGAATCAAAGTGAAAGTTTGATTATTTTTTAGTTTCCTTCTTTCATTCATAGGTAGCCTGTAGTTGGATCGTGGGAAGATCGTGGTCACCACTCCATGCCGTGTCCTTCGTGGATCGTTGCCATTGCCCCACTCTTGCCATTTTGATTCCACACCGCCATCAAGAATCGCCAATTCTTGATCCGTCATCGCTTCAAGAATTACCGAGGGAGCCTCTTCTTGAACATGCTTACAAGGTAATTTGATCAAATTCTTGAAGCTCGTGTTAGCCCTCTGCCGACGTCGCCTTCGCCGCCGGCTGAATATTGTTGCGATCAGGTCGCCATCGGCCGGCCAACCCCGCCATCGTCTTCATCGTGGGTTTAGCCGCGCCAGAACGTCCAAGAACCCCATTTCTTGGAGTCTCCTGTTCAAGGCTTCAAGAATTGCCGTTCTTAGGACCCATAGCGCCAGGACGTCCCAGAATTGTCATCCTTTGGACACCCTGCACACGCCCGTGAGCACCACATTCCCACGCCCTGACGTGCCCACACCCTGCCGCACGATCGCCATCCCGCGCTTGCACTCTGCCACGCCAAGCCCTGCCGCGCAGCGTCCTGCCATGCGGCAGCTCCCCACCGCGCGTGCCCGCACAACTCGTCCACACTCAGCCACGCCCAAGCTCTGTCGCGGGCCGCCCTCGGCGTGTGCATGCCCTCCACCGCACACACGCGCGTGCCCGCAGCCCCTTGGCGCCCTACCCGCCGCACACTCTGCTCGCGCCCGGTGTCCTCTCCACGCACCACGCCCTGTGGGTGCACTCGTTCTTGCTCGCGTCAGCTTACGGTTCTGCTGCTAATCGACAGATATTACACCAATCAGGTTCTACCGTCTTCTCTTTCATCGCAGATCAATTTTTTTTTACAGTATTATTGAATTGTGATCCACGCCTCCCAGAGATAGGATTATCCTTGATGATTGAACGTAAATTCACCCTACTAAGAGATAGGATATCTTCTTGTGGTTAACCACTAGTAGTTTACTGTGGAGGATTGGACGTCGGCAGGTAATTAAATTTACCCCTCATCTTGTAGCGTCTAATTGGTCCAAAGGGACATTGAGGAGTCGATTGTGAATCACTTGATCTTCGTCGATTTAATTGGATGCTTGACTTTAGTAGTCTTACTTCATACTTGTCGTTAAATTTCAAATTTTGCATCATATCATTTTGCCTCGTTTGTACGCGGCATTTCTGTGTTGTAATATGTGACGCTCAATCCCCGCCGACTACTTATTACATCAAATCCTCATCATATGAACAAGATAATCTGAGGATAGTCTACACATATTTTAAAAGATATAATTGCTTCAATTCCCTGAATTAAAATTTTAATTGCTTAATATAAAAATCAAGAGTTAACAAAATCTACAGGCTTCTTGAGGAAATGGATTTTGAGCCGCAAAGTCGTAGGAGTGTAAGATTTCAAAAATTGGTATTTTGGTTCTGCATCAGAATATTGTTTCTTCTAATACATATGATGAATATCCATCTTCTACTGTGTCAATACAAATTTTTGTAACCAAATATCCACCACAGAATCCATAATATTAAGATCACTAAGAAAAAAAACCATAGAGACGAGTTTATGTCATTTATATTCAATAATAAAATGATATTAATGCCCAGTTCGTAAATTTTCAGAATCCTTACGTACAAAAAAGGAATGAAAAATGAACCATCTATTATCAAATAGCCATAATGATTCTTGAATATATTCCAAACTTTTGCTTTATACGCAATCTCTTCATTTCTATACTATTTGACCTTATAGATGTTCAAAGGTTGATCCTAGTGAACTTCTTCTTTGACACCTAGTGAATTTATTTTTCCTAAAAATATATCAAAATATAGAGACATAAAATCCCAATAAATTTCCAAAAAAATACTTATGAAATGCACATATAATTTGGTTGAAAACATAACCATAACTTCACTTTAACATAACATCTCCTTTTGGACTATATAGGTAAAGGATTGACCAAGGAAGTGAGGTTTCATTTTCTAAATCTCAATTGTTTCATATATCACTATTTTCAATGATTATCCTATATCAAAGGTGATGTACTTATATGGTTTCTAAGCCAACTGCACTTGAATATCTCTTTTAAATTCATCTGAATAAGTCATTTTCATTATTATTCATTGTTATATTTATATTGAAGTTCAAGAACTAATGAAATTATTATTGAATCATGATAATATGGTATTAAATTACTTTTTGACATACATTCCAATTCAAGGATATTGGGGAAAGGCGTTTAAATATCCAGGTAGAATAGCATTGGTTGCACCCACACGCGTCACTAACTATGGCTAATCTTCTAACCATTTGTGTGGAGACACTTAAGAGATATACTGAGTGTTCTTTAGAGAAAGATTTCACTGAGCTGAAACATATGAAGCTTTATATGTTATTATACTTAAGTAGTAGTTAGGTTTATTCATGACACAATTATGTAATTAGTTCATAGATCTGAGAAACCAAGGATGTGTTACGGTAAACCATTATGTTTTGATAATTTTATATGAGTACCTCATCACTTTATTATAAATGTTCTTAACTCTGATGCAGCAAGAACTCTGCAATGATGATTTACTGTTCAAGATGGGGCTATCTTCCTGATTATAATATGAGATGATTATAGTAGTATGATGCAATGAAATCCTTGTCCAGTGTAGTGGAACTATCAAATAAATATTTAAATGATGATATCCTAATGCATCAATTTAACTAGGTTGACCAATTAGGATTTGATGGTTGGTAATGGCCTAAGTCTTCCTGCACTGTTATGCGGATGAGGGATTACATGTAAAAAATAACTATTGATATGAAAATTTTATCAAAATCATCTATACATTTTATTGCATGCAATGTCAATTGGTACCCCACGTGTTAGACTCACCTATAAATTATCTTAACTTGATCTGTGATTAACAAATATATAAAAATATATGATATATTTTATTATCTGATTAGCATATAAAAAGTTTTTTAGCTCATAGAGTTATTAGCTAGCGGGTATATGGGCCTAGAGGATCACATGCACTAAATTTAGGTGACATCTGAGTATGCATCCTAAATGTGGGATCTTTATAAAAGAATCACCTTTTAGTATAAAAGGATCCAAGTTTCTCAAGCCTCCTCATTACTTCTTCTCCAGTGAATTCATATAACTGAGGGAGTGAAATGATGAGAAGATTTCTTAGATCTTTGGCACCACTGATAAAGAAGATAACAACAATATCTAACATACCAAGGACAATGTGGAATCTATTTTTAGCAGATTCAACACCAGGAAGTGTGATGATAAGCTTAAAAAGTGGTTAATCAAATTCAATTAATTGTGTTACTAGAATTAGAATTACGCAATAAAATTTGTAATTTTTCCTTTATCAAAATATAGCAAGAATAGGATGAGAAAGAGGTAGATCCACGTGGTGGAAACTTTTAAGAAATTCTCATGTTTTCTTTTGAAAAAAGCTTGAGAAACCAAAGATGTACTTAGTGAGCTTCCTCTTTGTGACTTATGTTGTTGTGTAGTAACAGGAATGTATTTCTATTTCTATTGGAAGTTAATTTTTTGGTCAAAGAAGTTTAGACAGGAAACTAATGACCTATGGTTTTAGCAAAACCGAGATCAACATGCTGCAGCAAAAGAACCAAATGAAAGATTTTTATGGTATTTAATTGCGAATTATTAAGTGAAACAATTGAATTTAAATTAGAATTCAGGATGGATGAATTTTTGTGTGAAATTTTAGGGTTAGGTAGAGTAGGTATGGAATTGAATTTTTTAACAATTAATTTCCAAGTCTAGAGCGAGAAAGCAGAGAAAATAAGCTAGGGTGAAATAAGAGAAAATTGGGGGAAATTGAGTTTTAGGCTAAATTCAAATTGGATCTACATATCTAAGATAGAATATGAGATGAGAAATTGAGTAGGAACATATTTTTGTGCCAAAATATTGAACCAGAATCAATATACAATGCTCTTCACCATTCAAAAAAACCTCCAAGGGCATGTATATCTCGCCCATGCCTTGGCATTTTTTAAACATTCAAGAAAGTATTCAAAGATGAAGAAGAAAACTACAAAATCAACTCATGAATCAAGAAGACTCGACTTCAGAAGCAGCTGATGTGTCCCTCCTGGCCAACCAAGGAGTGGGAGAGCTTCCTCGGTGCTTTTCCCCTTCTTACTGATATTTTTTATGATCCAACCATATGAATTGTAGAGGGGGAAAAGACAAACATACCCTCAAAATTTGGGCCCAATCTGACGGTTAGATCTTAAGATATTGTGATTTTAATTTTGTTTAATTTCATTTTCTATCTCTTCCACACGGGTGCCACTCAGATAATGTTATGTGTTCTGATCCGCCAGAGAGTTTCCTTGTTTTCTATGCCATCGGATCATGTGGTGCCACCTGTCCTACGCGCTAAAGACAAAGTAAGTAATCTACCTGTTGGATGGCTGAGAGTGTGCCATATGTTACGATCCATGTCAGCACTACGGTGTAATTAATGCAAAAAGGTACTTTCGAATTCTTTAAATGTATAAATGAAGATTGATCCGCCGTGAAAATTTTTTGCATGAAAAAAAAGGATTTTTATCTGGCCATCATTTAAGTAACATATACCAATCTGACATCCATCATTTTCCCTTCACCCAATCGTTCCCATGTTGATGTCACTCACCTATCTCCTCTTATGCTTCACCAGTTATCTTTTGAAGACCTTATGGGTCCTTATGGGAATGAAATACCCATGTTTGAATTTAACCTCACCACACATGTATTCCTTTGGTACACTCTTGATATTATGTGCTAGAACTTGGATGAGAAGAATGACTCATTTCAAATTTCAGGTGGAAGTGAGATATTATGTGGGTGAGATGAGGGCCTCTTCTCTTGAGTGATGAGGGGCAACTTTCTTTAGAGGGTGAGACCTTTTCATGGTGATAGTACCATACCTAGAGAGAAAAGCTTCCCTCTTCATGACCACTAGATCTTTCCATCACTACAAAAGACTTGACCATTAGTGCTTTACTATTTTATGGGCTATTTATACTTAGAGATGTGATTGATATTCATAGCATTTCATACTTGAGTCTTTTGTTTCAAGGGATGGATGGACTTCTCAAAGGCGAACCTAAGGCCCATTGCTAAGGGACTAGCAATGAATCGAGTTGGGGGGTGTTGATAACATGATAAATGAACATATATTTTCATACATTTTAGATGTTTTTATTATTATTAATTTATAATTTATCATGTTATTATTTGAATTAACCAAATATTTATGCATTAGCTAGAAATTCCAACTTTTGCACATTTTGATTATTTTTCACTAACTTCATTGACTTCTATGAAGTCAATCATTTTGATTACTGATGAGTATTTTATAGTTCCAAATGTGCAGAAATTTACAGGAATTAGAAGCTAAAATTCTCAGGAAATCGTAGGAATTTCGGGAGCTTAGTGATTATCATAATGGGCTGCAAATGATGAAACGGTGTTGTGGGCTTTTAAAGGAGAGATCAGAGGGGCTTGGGCCACGACCTGACCTACCTATTGGCCTTAAAACACCTTAAAAAAGAAATAAACTGGAAATTATAAGGCAAAGCTCTCAACCAATGGAGAAAAAGAGGAAAAATGGCAAGAAAAGAGAATAGATAATGCCCAAAGGGGTATTTTAGTAATTCTTACAATGTACACATAGACTTTTCCTCCCTCATTTTCCCTCATTCTGGACGTGCTCTAGACTCTGGCTGGTCAGCAGGACAAAGTATTTTTCAGAATCAAGGTTGTTCAACCTGCTTAATGTAAGTTTATTGATGTTTTCTCTTAATCTCGTCTCTTTTTTGCATTGATAAACGCCTGATCCTGGAAAAATATAAGGATACATACTTGAGAGGAAGCATTGAGGGCTCAGTAAACTTGCATTGAGGCTTTAGGATCTTAGATTTCTACTTTCTACATCGTTTCCCATCCATTTACCCTTAAAATCCATCACTTTCCCACTCTAACCACTCATTTTCTCTACTTTCTCTCTCTAAAATAGGTTTTTCTCTCACTAGACCTTCACCTATATCCATAGTTACTCCCCTAAAAATTTCATTAAAAAGCTTCTTCATTTGAACATCCAAATTCTATCTCAAACTCCTTCTACACTCTCTCTTTATTTACTCTCTCTATCTCCTCATTTCGGCCCTTTCTCTCTCTAGAATATGTTATTTCTATCTCTAGACCTTCATCCATATCCACAGTTAATCCCCTCAAAATTTCATAAAAAATCTCCTTCGTCTACACCTTCAAATTCCCTTTCAAACTCTCTACACCATCTCTCCATTTTCTCTCTCTATCTCATCATTTTCTCTCTCTATCCTCTCATTTCGACATTTTATCTCTCAAAAAACATTTATTTCTCCCTCTAAAATATCTCCCTATCTCTCTATAGATCCTTAAGCATTCCTCACTTCGAATTCCTAAAAAAATTGCATTAAAATATCATTTTTATCCTTTCGAAATTCAAATTTTCTGTCCTTTAGCCGCCACTGTGCGGTGGTGTGCGGTGCCGTGAGATGCCCGTGCGGCAGGGACAGCCCTCTGCCTGCTGGTCCGCGCGCAGCAGCGCACACGACCTCAGGGCACAGGGAAGCCCTGTGCAGGACTTAGCCAAATCGTCTAAGTCCTGACCATTAGGTTAAGCCCAATAAGGCTTAAGCCCATTTGGCTAAGTCTTCACTTAGCCAAATTGGGCTAACCTTAGTGGGCTGACTCACTAAGGCCAGCCCTATACGGGCCACCCCAGGCCCGCCAGCCCATTTGGCCTGCTCCGCCGCCGCCGCCGCCGCCGCCGCCGCCGCCGCCGCCGCTCCGCCCCCCTGCCACTCCGCCACTGCCACCGCCACCGCTCCACCCCCCTGCCGCTCCGCCACCGCCTCCGCCGCCGCCGCCGCCTCTCCGGCGATCGCCGGAGTAGGTAAATATCATAGTTTTAGGATTTCAAATTATTAAAAAATAGAAATAAAACAGAAAAAAATCAGATAAATCAGATAAATTATTTTCTGCATTGAAAAATTCTGAAAAAAATTAGGAAAAAATAAAGAAAATTCATATAATCAAGTTACAGTCATTTTAACATTTAAAAAAATCTTAAAAAATCTCTAACTCTCATTTTTAGTGTTTCTAGTTGTTTGTGTTGTAAATTAAACTCCAGAAAATTCTAAAAATATTTATTTTTGGTTTCTTTTGTTGAGGAAAAAAATTAGTGTTTTGTGTTTTCCTTTGTATTTTGGCTTTAATTTAAATCATACGAAGTTACATAAAATACCTAACAATTCAGAAAATCCCAGAAACTGTATTTTTCACGTTTAAAATCATTTTCTTCATCCCAAGCTTGGAAAAAAATTCTAAAATTAAATTTATGCCTCTCTGTGGATCTACCCCTTACTTGCTCTATATTAACTATAGAGTATTTAAGTGGAAAATTTTCATAAATATTGTTGGCTAAGTCTGAATCAAAACAACTGCATAAAACCCCTAAATTTGGACTTATCACATACACAAGAGAGAGACAAAGATATAGAGAGAGAGAGAGAGAGCGATGGTGCATGGCTCATTGGGTCAATCATCTGATGGCCATCTATTGAGAACGGTGCATCATACGGACGATCATGATACAGTTGGAAAGAGAGAGACGAGTAAAGATAAGGACTAAGTGAAGATCTTTGCTGTGAAATCACGCCATCTGCAGAACTTCCTTTCTATAATATTTGGTTTAAACTTCCCAGGTCGTGATACACACTCCCCATGTATGTCACGCCCTTCATTGGCTGCCTCGCCCATCACAATTGGCGTTCCTCGTGCAGCCATGTCACTGAGAAAAGGACAAAAGTCTCATTAATCCCACATGGAAAAAGTGTGTGTGTGAGAGAGAATCATGTATAAAAGTGATGGAGGACCATCTGCCAGCTGAAGCACAAGACCAGCCCATGGCGACCCGCGAGCAACCCCGTCGTGAAGCTCAAGCCGACGCAAGGGACGCATCCTTCAAGTACACAGCTTTAGAGCTTTCCCTCCCTCCCTTTTCTCTTTCATAATTTTGAATGTTTTCCCATTGTCATGTTTGTGGGCCTCCGTGTTTTGGCCCCGTTATTTCATTTCAGAAGAACCACTGATTTTGTGGCTTGATTAGGGGTTTTCTCCCCCTAACTAAAGCCAACCTCTAGGGTCCCCCTCTCTCCCACTATAAAAAGGGAAAGGATGCCCTAGAGGAGCCAGAGAAGTTTTATTTTGATGAATCGAACTAACGTCTTAGTAGAATGATGTGAGCCCGTTCACAGGTCGTGGAAAGGGGGAAGGAGAAGCCCCGCCTGCCTACCGCCGCCCTCGTAGAAGAAGAAGAGAACGACGCCTGAGCCCTGCACCTGGCTGCCCCGACCGCACGCCGCCGCCGTGCCCCGCGTGACGCCCGTGCACGCGCCATGCAGCGGTCGCAGCCGCTCATCCCGGCCGCGCTCCATCTGCCCGTTGTAGGCTCTCGCTGCCCGTCTCGCCTGCGCGCCGCCTGCAACGCGTGCGCGTCACCCGCCGCGCGTGTGAGCCGCCCGCGGCGACTCCGCGCCTCCCACCGTGCCGACGCGTCAGCCTCGATCGCGACTCGTCCTCTGCACCGTGGGCCGCCGCCCCGCCCGTGTGCCCTCCTGATCCGCCGGGGCCCCGGGTGCCATTGACCCTGCTACGACCGGTCGGCGACGTCCACTCGCCGCCGGGCGTGACGCCCGCCGAAGGTCACCAGTGCGCCTCCCGCCCCGCCAACACGTCGCTCACCCGCTCACACAACCCCAACTGCATCCGCGCGTTGCTGCCCGCGCCTGAGTCTCTCAGGCACCTGCTGGTGCTTTTGTGCAGCTCCACCCTTCAGCGCGCTGCCGATCGCACTTGCTTCCCCTCCTGCTCGAACGCCCATCGTCCGCGGCGCCGAATAGTGGTCTACCTCGTCGCACGACACCCGCTAGTGCTCGCAAGTCGTTGCAACGCCGGTGCACTTCTCAAGACCCCCCCTCGCGCCCCTGTGTGCCAGCAGTTGACCCGGCTCCCAAATCTCTCTCTCGATCTGCTGGGCCGTGCCTCCGCCACTGCCCGGCATCCGAGCCTGAAGGTGACGCCTCCTACCTGGACGCGGCGTCGTCGAGCTCTTGGGAAGGCCCTCTTCGTCACCCGGTACCCATCGTTCACCATCCCCACGGCCCGACGCACGTCGACCCCGACCTCCGGTCCACCGCGGCCTTCCGGACTACAGTCCTGTAGGTCAACTCTCGCCCCTTAGAGTATTATTGCCTCTTTCAATACATAGTCGTGTGCTCCTCTGCCGAGAGTTTCCCGTCTTTGAGCCGTCTCGTCCGTGGGTTGGGAAGAGTTTCGTCCTTATTGACCACTCCTTTCGTTCAACTGGGGAAATTACGTGATTTATCGGGTCATCGGGAGCCCGACTGTACGTGGTACGTACGGAACGCTGCCAGGTCCATCGCCCATTCGGTTGCGGGTCGTCCTTCTCGTTGCTTTCAACTCTTGCATCATTTTAATAATTTGATATTTGCAGACGCATTGGATTGAGCCCTACCCCGTCCCGTGTGTTGCAAGGCGCGCCGCCGATTCCGGCCGTTGTGTTGCATCAAAAAGAGGCATCAATTTGTATAAAATTGGTGCCTACCATGTGGCACCAATATTCTTTATTTTTCTTCTGCCTAAAATTAATCAACATTATATTCAAATAAGAAACCAAAAAAAGAGAAAAATAAATGAATTTTGGTCCAAAAAATCTTTAAAATTTCAGAAATAAAACTGTTTTTTTTCCTGATTTTGCGCAAGAAGAACTCCCTAATAGCTGCTCCAGATGGGATAAAATTAGAGAATAGTTCTTTGATAATATCAAAATGGATTAGTACTAACTCGGATGACCGATTAAAGTTAAATAGTTGACCAAACCCTAAGTTGTTGTTGGAGCATCAAGTGGATGAGGGACTATGTGTTCACAATAACTGATGACAAACAAGTTCCATGAGCGAGTTGATACACACTCCTTTGTATCTTCTAGACCATGAGGTGTAGCTTGGCACACCACGGGTTGGAGACTCTACCTATCAATTGGGTTAACTCAATCCGAAATTAATTTATCTATATGATGATATATTTAACTCAAATTGGAATGCCAATAAAGTTTATTGGGTCAGTAGAGCCGTTAACTAGACCAATATTGTTGGGTTCTAGGGGCCTCGACTTGGATGAATAAATCTAAAACGATGCGCAGCAAAAGTCTCTTTGCGAATCGAACGGCATCAACAAAAACATTGAAACGGCGTACCTTGCACGAATCTCATTCGTGATTTCTTCGATCCCGGAGTGAGATGAGTCGAACTGCTCAAGTGTGCAGCCTCTAGACGTATCCACGCGGTCCTCGGCGCATCGTATCTGTTAGTGAGAGGTCTCTCCTAGTGGGTCATGTTCTATAAGCCCACTAGGCCCTCTATCTTATATCACTCTCATATTCTCCTCTCTCTCTCTCCCCTAGGGTATATATACCCCCTTGTGTACATTCTCCAACTAAGGGATATCATTCTCCTCCTTCCTCCAAACCCTAGCTTGGAGTTCAACATGGTATCAGAGCTGCCTGGTCCTCCTCTCTAGCCCTAAGCCTTTGTGCGGGCCTTCTTCAATCCCCATTCCACTTCTCCCTCAATCCCTATTTCTTATTCCCAATCTTGGCTCTTGATCGACCTCCCTCCCTTTCTTCCTTCGATTTTTCTGGAGGGGGGGCCGCCCTGTCTTCATCCGCGCCGCTCGCCAGCAGCGCACCGCCCGCAAACAGCGCGTTCGCGCCGCCCGCAAGCAGCGCGCCGCCCGCAAGCAGTGCGCCGCCCGCAGGCAGCGCATTCGCGCCGCCCGCAAGCAGTGCGCCGCCCGCAGCGCGTCGCGCCGCCCGCAGCGATCGCCGCCCGCGGCAGCGCATTCACGCCGCTTCGCAGCGATGCGCCGCCGCGCCGGCAGCGCATTCGCTCCGCCCGCCAGCAGCGCGCTGCCCGCGCGCAGTGCGTCGCCCGCAAGCCGCGCCTTCGCTCTGCTCGCCAGCAGCGTGCCGCCTGCTGTCTGAGGGATCTGCTCCGCCCGTCTGCCGTCATGTCGACTGCCTCCAGCATGGGCAGTGATCCTTCTGCCTCCAACGCCCCGGCTCCGACCCAAACTGAATTCACCGCGGCCGATTTTGCCAAGGAGCTCCCGTCACCAAAAATTGGCGTCCCCCTACCTCCGGCTCCAGACAATTGCCGCCTCAGTGCTCCGAACTTGATGTCGTGGCTGAAGTTCGTCGAGTACACTCTGCGCGGCCGTCTGCTCCAGAAACATCTCACTTGTCAGCCTCTTCCCGTCACGGATCCGCACTTCCAAACCTGGAGTGCCGAGCAGTATTTCGTCCACTCGTGGCTCCTGACTCACACTCTCTCCCGAGAGGTCTACGACAAGTTCCTCCACCTGACGACACCTCGGGAGATTTGGGAGCACGCCCATCGCTACTGCGGGCACGATGCCGATGATTGGAAGATCTTCACTTTGGCCGAGCGGGCAAGTGCACTCCGACATGGCACCATGTCCATCATGGATTATAGTCTTGCCCACCAAGCCTTGTGGCGCGAGGTGGATTACTACATGCCGGTGGGGGATCCGAATTGCGTCGACCGCCGCCATGCTCTCAAACTTCGCTACATGTCATTCCTCGACAAGCTGAATCCGGAATATGCTGATGTCCGGCGCCGGGCCCTTCACTCCCAGACTCCTCTCCCGGACTTCGATGGTCTGGTTAAGGAGTTGACGGAGGTTGAAAGCAGTCTTCGCCGTCAACGTCCGCTGCTGGATCTGCCTGCCGAGTCTCCCGGCGAGAGTGCTGCTCTCCTGTCCCGCCCTACGGAGCAACCTCCCCTGCTGCCCAAGCCTTCTTCGGGCCCCCGGACACCGGTGGTTTGCTCCTATTGCGGCAAACCGAACCATCTTGAGGCCCGGTGCATCAAGAAATTCTTGCACAGTACCCGCGATCCGGAGCCCGCCCCCTCGTCGTCATCAGCTCCTACATCGTCTTCTCGCCGGTCCCGCAAAGCCAGAGCTCATCTTGCCCAAGCACCGGCCCCGTCGCCCTCTACCTCCAGCCATCCAGCCATGACTACTGACTAGCTGACTGCCGAGCTTGCCCGTATCAGTGCCCAGCTGGCTGCCCTACAGACCGCGCCTCCTCCGCAGCCTACCGTGGCTCACTTCAGTGACTTCGGTGCGTTCTTCCTCCCCAAGTCAGATCAGTGGTATTGTGGACACTCGGCCCTCCAAGCTCCATTCGTCTCGGATACCACCTGGGTACTAGATACCGGGGCCACTGAGCATATGACCCCGTTCAATCACCGGTTCGTGTCCTACGAGCGGCATCTTGGAGGTCGAGCTGTCCACACCGCGGGTGGGGGACGACTTCGCGTGACTGGTATCGGGTCGATCCATGTGGATGGCCTTGGTATCCTTCACAACGTCCTCCATGTTCCGTCCCTTCAGACTTTGCTTATGTCACCGCAGCGCCTCGTCGATGCGGTCCACTGTTAGTTCCACATTCAGCCTGATGGGATCTTTTTGACTGACAAGGTGGGGAAGACTTTGCGAATTAGGCGGTCGGATGGCCTGCTGCTGTTGGACGATGGGGGGCGGTCGGGGACTCCGGTACAGCGGTGCTTGTTGACGATCGAGGACCAGCGTCGGCAGCGGCTTCTACTCACTCACCAGCGGCTCGGGCATCCGTCATTCCATGTTTTGAAAAAACTTTTTCCGACGTTGTGTACTGGCTTGGACCTGTCTTCCGTTGTTTGTGATGCGTGCAAACTGGCAAAACCTCGCCGGGCTTCCTTTCCTCCGTCGACTTCTCATAGTGATGTTCCCTTATATCGCATTCATAGCGATGTGTGGGGCCTGTCGCGGCAGGCCAGCCTGAAGGGACACCGGTGGTTCTTGATCTTCGTTGATGAGGCCACCCGCTACACGTGGACCTACTTGTTGCCGTCCAAGAGTGCCGTCTCCTCGACTGTCCAAGCCTTCTGCACCATGCTTCGGACTCAGTTTGGCCGGACTATTCAGCGGTTCCGATCCGACAACGCGCGGGACTATGTCAACCATGAGTTGACCTCTTATTTCACCGCCCATGGGATCCTCCACGAAACGTCTTGCGTGGCGACGCCCGAGCAGAATGGCCTTGCCGAGCGGTGTATTGGGTATGTCACGTCGACTGCCCGCACTCTCCTGCTGGACTATCACGTCCCGTGGACTTATTGGGGAAGCCGTCACTGGCAGTACTCATCTTATCAACCTGCTGCCCACCCGACCCTCTAGTTCAGCCCTCCGATTGACCGGTTGTCGGCTGCCTTTCCCGCCGCGCAGCCGACTCACCTTCTTCCTCGTCTTCGGCTGCACGGCATATGTTCACGACACGACGCCCTCCTTGTCGAAGCTGGATGCCCGGGCGCTCAAATGCATCTTTGTTGGCTATTTCGCTCCAGAAAGGGTATAAATGTTTTCATCCCTCCTCCCGTCATTTTTTCGTCTCCGCCAATGTCACCTTCTCCGAATTTCAACCCTTCTTCTCTCCCTCATCTTCCCCGGCTCCCCCCTTGGGGCGGATCCGATCTGGAGCCCGCTGCTCCCTTTCCTCCCACAGTCGTCTCTCCTCATTCCTCATCTATTTCACCCTCCTCTTCTACTCCTCCATCTCCTGCTACCTCCTCGACGCTTCCGGTCGACCTCTCTTCCTCACCCATCGCTCCTACTCCATTATCCTCTTCATCCGACTCTTCGCCTATTGCTTCCGCTCCCTCCCAGTCTGCTGATTTCTTGCCTTCCTCTCCTCCGCCAGCTCCTTCCGAGCCTCCCTCCTCTTCTCCTGATGACGATGACTCGATTGACTTGCCTATCGCTTTGCGTAAAGGGGTCCGCCAGTGCACCCGCACTTCCCTTTACCCCCTATCTCACTATCGCTCCTTCGCCAGGTTGAGTACTCCCTACCACCTGTTTTTGACCCGCATCGACTCCGTTTTTGTTCCACGCCGCTTAGCCGATGCTATCGCTTGTCCTCATTGGAAAGCGGCGATGGACGAGGAGATGCGCGCCTTGCTCAAAAACCACACGTGGGATGTGGTTCCTCTACCGCCCGGGAAGACGGCTGTCTCGTGCAAGTGGGTTCACACCCCCAAGCACAACGCCGATGGCTCCCTGGAACGCCGAAAGTCACGGCTCGTGGCTCGTGGCTTCACTCAGTCCTATGGGGTTGACTACTTCAAGACGTTCTCTCCGGTCGCGAAGATGGACACCGTCCGCCTCCTCTTGGCGCTGGCCGCTCATCATGGGTGGTTGATCCGCCAGTTCGACGTTAAGAACGCCTTCCTTCATGGTGATCTTACCGAGGAGGTCTACATGCATCATCCTCCGGGCTACCCCCTCGGGCCCCCGGGGACCGTCTGCCGCCTGCGGAAGTCCTTGTATGGACTGAAGCAATCGCCGCGGATGTGGTTCAACCGCTTCAGCTCCGTCATGCGCGCCGAGGGGTACACCCAGAGCAATGGGGAAGCCACTCTCTTCTTCCGTCACGGCCCGGCCGGGGTTGCTATCCTGGTCGTTTATGTGGACGACATCCTGATCACTAGGTCGGACACTGCCGAAGCTTCACGCCTCAGCCACTCCCTTGCTCGCGAGTTCGAGATCAAGGCCCTTGGTCAGCTCCGGTACTTCTTGGGGCTTGAGGTGGCCTACTCGGCTCGCGGTATCTTCATCAGCCAGCAGAAATACACGGTGGACTTGCTGACTTTGACGGGTATGACCGACTGTGCTCCTGTGAAGACCCCCATCGATCCCAATGTCAAGTTGGGCAAAGGGGGTGACTCTCCGCCGGTCAGCACTCATCAATATCAGCAGTTGGTGGGGAAACTCCTCTATTTGACCCACACGCGTCCCGACATCAGCTATGCAGTTAGCCTTCTCAGTCAGTTCATGCATGCTCCACATGAGATTCATCGCCAGGCAGCTCACCGGGTGCTCGCGTGCACTGAAGGGCTGTCCCGGGAAGGGTTTACTCTTCCCGGAGCTCGAGCCGACTGTGAAGGTATATCTGACGCTGACTATGCAGGCTCAATTGTGGACTACCGGTCTACCACCGGCCTCTGTATCTTCGCCTTCGGGGGTCTTGTGAGCTGGAAAAGCAGCAAGCAGGATCGTGTCTCCCGTTCGAGTGCAGAGGCGGAATACCGGGCTCTTGCGGATGGGGCCTCTGAGGCTCAGTGGATTCACGGGGTGCTCCGCAAACTTCGCGTCGAGTACACCCATCCGATCCACTTCTATTGTGACAACAAGTCGGCTATTGCCTTGGCTCAAAATCCGGGCCAGACGGGCCGAATCAAGCACATGGAGATCAACCGCTACTTCTTCAAGGAGCGGATGGACGAGGGCTTGTTCGACTTGTCTTTTGTGCCGTCCTCCGACCAGGCGGCCGATGTTCTCACAAAGGGATTATCGAATCCTCTCCTTGTTCATGCTACCTCCAAGCTTGGCATGGACGACATCCATACCTCGCTTGCGGGGGGCTGTTAGTGAGAGGTCTCTCCTAGTGGGTCATGTTCTATAAGCCCACTAGGCCCTCTATCTTATATCACTCTCATATTCTCCTCTCTCTCTCTCCCCTAGGGTATATATACCCCCTTGTGTACATTCTCCAACTAAGGGATATCATTCTCCTCCTCCCTCCAAACCCTAGCTTGGAGTTCAACAGTATCTCCTCCTTCTCGTCGACGAGCCCCGTTCTTTCTCTGTCGGCATCGTTACATCGTCCTGATCACATCAGGGATGGAGAGGGGGTGTGGGGAGAGTGGAAAAGAAGGAGAAAGGCCCCTGAACAATTCTGGCATGGGTGAATTTCGTTCAGGGCCTTCCCCTATTTATACTATGCAGGTATTTTTCATAAAAACCCCCAAAACTTAAGTATATCTTCCAACATCCAAAAGACCATTTGCATGTGACCCTCTAGGCCCATGTATCAGTCTAGTTAACGAATCCAGCGGCCCAATAACCTTTATTGGCCTTCCAAATTAATTAACTATATCATCATATAGATTAATTAACTTCGGATCGATTTAACCTAATCGATAGGTCGAGACTCCGACATGTGGGGTGCCAAGCTACACCTCGTGTCCTAGAAGATACAAAGGAGTGTGTATTGACTCACTCGTGGAACCTGTTCATCATCGGTTATGGTGTATGTATAATCCCTCATCCACTTGACGCTCCTTGGACAACTTAGGGTATGGTCAACTGTCAAACCCTAATCGATCATCCGAGTTAGTACTGATGCATTCGAAAATCATCGGAGAACTCTTCTCCGATATTTCACTGCCTTGGCCAAGGACTTCATTGCATTGTCTTCCTTGAGCTGTCACCTCTTATACCGAGGGTGGACGATCCCATCTTGACCATTCAATCGCCTTCGTGTACTTCTTGATGCACCCGAACTAAGACCGTTTAGAATCCCATGATTAGAGACTCGTTGGCCATAGCCAAAGTACAACCGTCCGTCCACAAGACGTCTTTGGTGTCTCAGGTCTAAGGACCACTTACACAACCGTGACGTGAATCAACCTGATTAACAATTCGGTATAATACCATTCAGGGATTCGTACGGATCAATTCAGTGAACTCTTTCCACTAAAGAGCACCCACTATCTATCCTTAGTGTCGCCACACTAATGGCTACGGGACCGGCCATATTCATCATATGAGTGAGGCTAGATAGTGCTATTCTATCCGGATACTTTGATGTCCTTCTCGCGTATCCTTTGAATAGGAATGTTTAGAACACATGCTTAAAGACTAGTGATCTCCGTATTATAATCTCATCATAATTCACTAAGTCTGATCATGTATTCACGGACTTCATTATGAGCATCACACGTGCACTATAATGAATATATTATATTAATGAATATGGAACGAGATGCGGAATGTGTGATTGGCTTGCCGGCCACATATATTTCCATCAAATACATGGTCCAAGAGGGTCACACAAAAATGATGTTTTGGACGTCAAAAGATATACTTCAGTTGTTCAGTGGCCTTCCACTTCTTCTCCCTTCTCCCCACAGCTCCACTTCATCTTCGATGCAATCAGGATGATGTAATGACAATGACACACGGTGAATGGACCTCATTAAGTCTAGGATTGCATGAATACTTCTAGAGGCTGCACATATGAGCAGCTCAACATGACTCGATTGAGGATCAAAGGAATCACGGATACGATCCCTTTTAATGCCAAAATTTTCCCCAAAAATCATTTATGACTCATAAAATTATATTCTTTTTAGAATATATTGCCATAAAAATCCTCAAAAATTCATTAAAATGCTGAAAATTTTGAATATCATTCTAAAAATAAATTTAATCATTTTAAGCTTGATAACATGCATACATAGCTAAACTAATGCAAATAAACATGTCAATATGGTCAGATTAAGGTATAAAAAAGGCATTTTATCAATCATTATGTTCCTCTAGATGAAGGTCTCCTAAACCCAACATGAATAGCAAAAATGGGTGTCATTTATCTATTCATACTCTCTAGTGTAATTTCATGAAACTCAATGGGAAATATTCATGAAACTCTTGAAACTTAGAAATTTAGGGCATATCTAGAAATGTTCAAACATTAAATATGCGTAACAGATAATCACAAATAACATGATAATTTTGATTGTACTTAAATGTTTTTTATGTCTTCATTTTCATTAAAAATATCATCAACGCATGTTTTTAAGTATTAAACTGATTTGTTACATTTTTTAATGAATTTCAGATTTTTTTCAATTTTATGGTATTTTAATATAATTATATGACATTGATTTCTAAAAATATATTTTTTATAAGTCAAAAATATATTTTTTATATTTCTATAGGTTTATTATATTTTTAGACAAAGATTATAATTCTTTAGTATTTTGATAACGATCAATCAAGTGCAAAGAACTCAAGAAGGCTATGGGCCCAAGATGAGACTCCTTAGTGGGGCACAGAAGCAGGTTTATGGATCATCAAACACCTTAAATTTACATCTTGCGGGGGAGGGGGGAGCTGTGGCATGCACAAAGAGGACCATGATAACTACACCATCTTGAGTAGACAAAAAATATATGATGTTTGATTTATGTGCGCAAAATTGAGAAAAAGAGAAACGCACACCTCACCTTTGACTAGAATAAGAAATATCAGTCGTATAATGTAGCTGAAAAATATGCCCAATACACAAGAAGTTCATTATTGAATCCCATTTAAAGCGTTTGTAAGAGTTACATCAAATAAAGATAATAATTGTGGAACTGAGTAACAATTCTATTTTGTAAAGTCTATTTTTTAATATTAACCATCAAGGAGGGGGATAAACACCAGATATCATGAAATCATATCCCTCCAAACCTTTGGAATTGAATCCAGTGGCTGGGAGAGTTAGGACACTTTTATTCTTCTATTTTTTCCCTTCTCTTTTATCTTTTATTTGATTTATTCAGCCAAAATGTTGTTGGAAACCTAATGCAGTACTATTTCGTGTACCCATTCATTTTCTACAAGAGTGTGGGAGAGACAGATTCAAGTTATATTGAGACCATTAGATAAAAAAGCACCACTCAACCCTAGGGGAAGTGACAATGAGTTTTGTGAGATTTTTGATATTTTTATTATTATTATCTTACTTTTTTCTCTAATTAAATTACATTGGATAGACTAGAGATTATACTTCCCAATTCCAGCCGGCACACTCAAAATTTTCTTATGAGTCAAAGTTACATTTTTCATCTACCACACACCATCCCCAAATTCTACCAACTGTCAGCATGTTATCACCTCCAATTTCTCATCCAGTCAGAACTACCACGCCCAAAATCCACATCTAGATGATCATCCAGGGGTATTTTAATTTAATTAATTGATATTCTTCTCAAAATTTCCAATTAAAAAATTAATTTTATAATAAATTGGTAGAATCTGTTTTTGAAATAAAATAGATATTATGCACTTGGTAATATTTATTTGTAGTTATTTTCTTTCTTTTTAGTGACTTTACTTCCAAGATAATATATTTAAATCTCAAAATATATAATACTTGCAATATATTTTTTATTAGAATTATACATTCAATCAGCTAGTCCCTATGTATCTTGTCCTTATTTAACATGTATCAGAACCTAAATATCACAGCATGAATCAGAACCTCAAAATAACATAATTTTAACTCAAACTAAGGTTTTAAAAAAAGTGAAATGCCAAAGATGTTATAAAACATTTATTTAAACTTTGCTTATCATCTTCTATGCATATAAGTTACTAATATCATCTGGTATTATCTATGTCATACATATTATCATTATTTATTTATAAACGTAGTTCTCTTATTTATATTATTTTTAGATTATCACAAAATCATATGCATGGAAAATAAACTATGAAATATTATGGAATTTTCTCAAGGCTAACATGAATTTTCCATTTTTTAATTAAACTTTTTCAGAATTTTTTTTCAGGTTTTAATTTCATAAAGCACTAACTTA